>NW_026057584.1:98794176-99094176 GCF_023721935.1 Panthera uncia | reverse complement strand
ATGGCATAAAATGGATGACAGTCTTCACTTATACTTTATTCCATTATCTTTTGGGTGGAATAATGTCATCTTATGTATTTTACCTCTAAGGTTGCTTTTTGTAATGATTTGCAGAATTCCAAAAATAAATAGAACTTATTCCGAATTCGTAAGGGTTGCCTCACAAAACATCACCACCTTGTCTTCAAACCCAACGTCAACAGGAGTCAGTGCTTTCAGATTGGACTACCGAACTAGCCTTCCCACTAGATTCTCTGCACTTACCTCCTATTGTCCGTACAGGGGCCAGATAGAACCTTCAAGTGCGTGATGCAGATGGTGCCAAGGTTTTTCTCCAGATTTGCCTGTGACTTCCCAAAACTTTCAGAGGAAAAGTCCTTGCAATGGTTTGTGGGTCCTTCTATGACTTGCCTTCTCACCATTTCTCTCATCTTCTCTCTCACCACTGTTGCCGCCTCTGGATTGCCTGCTCTTTCTTAAACATGTCCAACGTGGCCCTGCCTTAAATCCTTTCTGCATGTTATTTTCTCTGCCTGGGATGATCTTATTCCAAATGCCCACATGGCTGGCAGGCAGATTTTCCTTAGGAGCTGCTCAATCATCACCTTATCAATGAAGCCTTCACTGAGGTGACCACTTCCTGGAAACAGCACCCCCGCTCTGCTACATTCCCTGCTGTTTCTTACTTTCCTTTACCCCCCATAGCATTTATTATCCGAATATGCTTGTTTATTCATTTACTGTCTGTCTCCATGCCTCCTCGAAGTTCCATGAGAGCAAGGATTTTTGCTTAGCACATAGAGGAAGTTTAATAAGTATTTATTGAAAGAATAAATCGATGAAAAAAGGAAAGATATCAGCAACGCATCTAAGAATAAAGTCTTAGGCATAAAATATATGTAGGACCAAGTGGCTGTGCAATCATGGGAAGAGCTCTATTGCAAAAAGGGAACAAAAACACTTATCTTACAGGCTGGTCATATGAATTAAGTAATTTATAGTGTGAAGAGTTTAAAAAAGAAAATGAATACTAGCACAGAACTATGCTACTGCTGCTTCTCTTGCTGCACCTTGAATTTACATCTTTGAGAATAACAGAGCAAGTTCAGTTGCCCACTGCCACTGGTCCTCCTTCCATTGTCCCAGGGTGTCTCGGTGGGTGAGCCACCTGCTCATCTGGGCCTATGAGGCAGTATTTGTTATCGCAAGGCTATTTCCGGATATTTTATCTTTGTGATGCACGCATCTCATTATACTAAGACATTGATGAAAATCAACAATATATAGCTGCCATTCTTGTTGGCTTTTTACAATTGAAATCAAATCAGGGAATCAATAAAACTGAAAGAAAAGAAATCTTTACAATCCGCTTGAGGTTGACATCTTCAAGGAGAAACCTGAGTTTCTGGAATGAGGATATTTGCTATCATTGCCAGATGAGTAACTGCCTCTTCTGTTTTGCATTTTTCTTCCCAAAGGAAACACACAACAACCAAATGTATTTCGCAGCTCAAGTACACCTCACTACACCAGAGGACTCCCTTGTCAAAATAGGTCACTTCGATTGTTTGGGAGTGATCGTAACAAATGATATTGATAGATACAACTACCCCACGCAGAGCCACCATTTGCTAGGTAGGTGCTAGCTCTGGGATGGGCATTGTTCCAGATTTTGATAAAACATTACATCAATAGACCTTCAGAGGAACCCAGTGAGTTAGATGTTATTTGTCGTATTTTTTGGATGCAACACAAAAAAAGTGTGGTAAGATTAGTACAGCTGGCAAGTGACAAGGTCTGGATTTTACATTGAACCTGCCTGGACAATATGGTCTGGGCTCTTGCTACAATCCCTCCCCATGAGGCCCTGAACCATTTGTAATACATGTCTGATTGTAGATGAATTTAAACTTTATTGAGTGCATGTACAGAGTCAGTGAATCAGGATCAGGGCTTCTCTTAGCCAGGTGCAAGAAATTTCTGGATCCCATTTGCCAGTCAAATCAGGCTTTGCTTTTGGATTAGTGGTTTGTCTAGTTACTTTCTGTTGTGAATAAGTGTGTTCTTCAGAATCAGTGTCCTTTAAAAAAACTGTGATAAAAATAATTTCCAAAATCTTAGTGGTTTGCAGCACTAAACATTTATTTTTCCTCATGATGTGCATGTGGTTTGGTTGATTTAGGCAAGATTTGGTTGAGCTCTGCACTGCAGGCTTCTGGATGAGTTCAGGTTTATGCCTTCATGACCTGGGACATATTCTCCTCACGGTGGACATCAGAAATGCAAGAGAGAGAGAGCAGTGACACGTGATTCTTACACATTCTCAATCCAAAAATGGCCGCTATCACTCTGGCCGAAGCAAATCGTCTTCAGAGCCATAATCTCCACTGTGATGGAGACACTGAAAAGCCCTCCAAGGGTGTGGGTGTCTAATTCTAATAGATGGAGAGAATGAAGAAATGAGAATAATGTGGAAACAGTTTCTATGAACCAGTGTTCTCTCCAAAGCCCACTCTTGTGGTATGGCTTTATCTATTAAAAATGCAGGTGAGAGCATTATCTCATGGAAATTTAGTGAAGGTAACATGAGATGTATAAGAAACAAAGGGGATCATTTCTGACATAGTAAACGGTCAATGATAGCCTTTAGTATTGTTTTTCAAGTTGCACTTCTATTTTTATATTATTTTTTTCATGCCTCTTGGATTCATATGAAAAAATATATTCTGATCACATGTTTTATCCTTAATAAAAATTATTAAAAAATACTTATTGAACTACTACTCTGGGTCAGTCTTGTCCATTGGTGATAAAATTTATCTGGTTTTCATCCACTTGTTTGTTTAGTTTCTGGGCATCTGCCTACTCGGATTCCGGGTATGCGATTTCTCCTCTAACTTGCCATGGGTAACCATTTCTGACCGCAGCTTTGCCTGTCTGTGTGAGGGGCTTTTGATGGCAGGTGATTAATTTTTGATCTTTACTAAATCTGTGATTTTTGATTATTCATGACTCGCTGGCTTTTGTAATTTTCCATTACTCTATCATTTAAACTCTTTTCAGTTGCAAGTCAAAGAAAACCCAGTGCAAACTGGCTTAAGCAAGGGGAGCTTACCTGAAGATTCCCAGGGTAAGGACAGGTCTCAGGAACTGTCTGTTGCAGAATTCACTTTCCTCTCTTCCCCTTCCTGGCATCTGTCTTTCTGACTCAACTCTGTGTTCCTTATTCTCGTTATTCATTATTCTCATTCAGAGACCATTTTCCCATTTTGGAAGCAAAAGCCCTCAGCAGCTCTATACTAAATATGAGTAGCTAAGTTACTCTTCTCTAGAAGCTTCTTTGTAAATTTCATTGCATATTACTGAATCCGTTGGGAAACAAGTTCATCACTGAACCAGAAACCATGGATTGGAAAAATACTCTGATTGACTTCAGCCTGTGCAGCGTGCTCTCCTCCAGGAGGTGAGGGCTGACTCAGTCTCATCTGTGTTTGTGGGCTAAAAGTGGGGGAAATGTGGTTTACAAAAATCAGCCTCAGGAGGCAAAAACAGCAACTAAAACAAAAAAGATTACTATATTTTCTGTATGTCTTTTCTTTATCATTTTTTTAGGTATTAGGTCTAAACAGTGCTCACTAAAGTAAAAATTCAGCAAATAACAACTTATGTATATCTGTACAGACAGAGATTCTAGGTTCTGATTTAGAGGTCCCTCTCTCTTCTCTGGCTATCCCAGTCTCCAACCGTCTATATCCTTGGATGACTGAGATTAGCTACATGCATTTATTCTACCTAACAGTATCATTAGATTTTGTTTTGGGGGCTCTATGGACCCCAGTGCTAAATGAATAGTCTTCAATTTCTGCAAAAGTGTAAAATCTGACAATAAGTTATTTTTGACTGTTGGAACAAAAAAGATGAGGTTGCAGAACACTTGTTATTCCATGTCTGTTTCTCACGTAGTTCACTGACCTTTCAGTATTTTATGGAAAATATCATCTTCCTCTATCCCCTGATCTTTTCCACTCTAATGAACTATTAATATATTATGATCAACGTTTCAGTGTCTATTGCCGATTATGATGATACTAATGTGTGCAGTCTTTCACATTACTAAGCATTTCCTTACCTAATCTTTTATTTAAGCCTTGTAAAACTTCTGGGAGGCAAGTATTTTTATTAATTAGAAATTGAAGCCATTTTAAAGTTGTAAAAAGTCGTACAAGGACTACGAGGTTTAGGTTATCTGACCTCACATTGAATATCCTTTCCAATAGTGCTGCTCTATGATTTCAGAAAAAAGACAGAACAAAACAATTCATCTCAGCTAGGAGCCTTGAGGGGAAGAAATAGAAGCTTATAGACATTTGGCAAAATCATGATTTGTGAAATAGGAAACATCCTCTCCACCCAAATTGTCAACAAGTTTCATCTTTGAAGTTGGTTTTGTTGGGTCCAGGTCTATCTTCAGAGGAGAGATATTTAATAAAACTACCTATTTCACAAAAGGCACAGATGCACTTATATTTTAGAAGTTTGAAAGGGTTATGTGGGTGTTCTAAATCAATTATTTCACATTCTTTGATTTTTAGATTCACCATTAATATACTGATAGAACAGTTGTACCTTAAGAATGTTACCATATATTAGAAATCATAGGCTCTGTAATCACATACTTCCTCTTGAAACATTATAGTGCTAGATAATATATTATTACAACCATATATTATTTAGTCTTGCTTGACTATACCAGAACCGGTAAATTATTTTTCGATACCACTCCTTTGGTTGCAGATGGAAATATTTCATCTGCTTCATTCTAACTGGCCTATAGAATCAAGAAATGTAAGTGCTTTTGTACATGTAAGACCATAGAATCTTTTTTGTCTAAAGGATTACTTATTCTTTCTGGGAAATTGCTGTAAATAACTTCTAATTCCTGACTTAATCATACCACTATTCATTGGGAAATGACTTTGCATATCACTAAGTTATTCTAAACTTACAATGAAATTTTTCTTCGTCTTTTTGTATAAATAAACCTATGAAATAATTTCTCCAAAACATTGCTTTCTTCTTTTCCCAGCATGCTGATAATTGGTGGTTCAGGGCCCTGAATACGGATGTATGGTGGCAAATGTGAGTAGTGGAGACATTGTGTTTTCTTAGTCTCACTGAACAGAAGAGGACTAGGATTAAACAGAAAAAACTGTTTTTGTGTGTTTATTTCTGGTGAAAAACAAATTCAAAGTGATACATGCAATTCCAAATGCACTTAAGGGTAATCTAAGCCAGTGAGTCAGCACCTGTTGCTGTGTTAAGCATGGGAGATTCCAGGAAGGCTCTACTCACCTCTTCGCCATCCTAAATAATACCCACATAGCTGGGACATCAATTTACAGGAAAGAAAACCAGGGCTTCCGTCAGTTGTAAGGTGTTAAGTCAGGAATATTAATGTCATGTTTGTATCTTTTTTTTTCTGTTGAGACTGAGGTTGCCCCTAATTTAAGCACCATTGTGAGCCTATAAAATATCTATATATAAAATAAAATAAAATATAAAATAAAATATCTATATATAAAATCTATAAGTCTATAAAATCTATATAATTTATAAATCTACAGATTTATGGATTTTATAGATCTATAAATATAGATATTTATATATACTTATAGATATTTATGTATATATATATATCTATCTAGATAGATCTATAAATCTATCTATCTAGATATATATATATATATATATCTATCTAGATAGATGTTTATAGATATTTATCTATAATATTTAGATAGATCTATGTAGATAGATAGATGTTTATAGATATTTATAGATCTATAAATATATAAATATATAAAATCTAAAATCTATAAAATAAAATATCTATATATAAAATTTATATATATATATACGTATATATACATATATATATATATATATATATGTATATATATACTATACCTTTTGGGAGTTATAAAGCTGGTTTTGAAAGGTTGTTCGTGCATGAGTTTTGTCAGAACTTTGTACCTTCCTGATATATAAATTAGACGATGGATTGGCTACTCACTAGCACTGAAAACAGGGAACCTAATGGGCTCTGTATTTGTTTGTCAGGTGGAGGAAATCAGAGACAAATAAGGTGTGTTATCAACATGCGTTATTCTCTCTCTCTCTCTCTCTCTCTCTCTCTATATATATATGTAATATATATGTGTAATATATGTATATGTAATATATATGTGTAATATGTGTGTGTGTGTATGTGTATATAAACATGGATGGACCTTGTAGTTATTATGCTAAGTGCAACAACTCAGAGAAAGACAAATACCATATGATCTCACTTACATGTGTAATCTAAAGAAAGAAAAAAAAACAAATTCATAGTGAAAGAGATAAGATTTGTGGTTACCAAAGACAGAAGATAGAGTTGGTGGAATTGGATGCAGTTGATCAAGAGGTACAGATTCCAGTTATAAGACAAGTACTGGGGATGTAATGTATAACATGATGACTATCGTTAATACTGCTATGTGGTATATTTGAAAGTTGCTAAGAGAGCAGAGCCTCCAAGTTCTCATTGCAAAGAAAAAATATTTCTTCTTTTTTTCCTTTTGTAACTGTATAAGGAGTTGCATATTAAGCAAACTTACTGTGGTGATCATTTTATAGGATATGTACGTAAAGTCATGCAGTACACCTTAAACCTACACAGAGCTAGATGTCAATTATACCTCAATAAAACTAGAAAAAAAATGGGTAAGTTATAAGCAGACAGAGAGATGAAGAGATCCTGTATCGGGATACAGAGAGATATATGATGTCTTGCAGACACATTTCCCTTTCCATCCTGCAAAGCAGCACTTCTCACAGTCTGCCCTCTGCTTATCTCTCTGCTGGTCTGTGGTCCAGCCTCAGTCTATCAGGGTGTTGTCAGGGAGCGAGTCAGGGCTCGCTGTGTGTGCCCACACCTGAATGGCTACCCTTACCTGAGGCCAGAGAGGGGAGAAATTAGTATTATGTTGAGACATCAGGAACCTAAAGAAAGCTCCCATAACCTCCTTCTTAGCCCCGAATCACCTTCAGGTCTGTAACTAATGCCTGCCTTCAAAATTTCATCATACAAGACCTTCGATGCTTGAGGGATGTATCCAAAATCCAAACCAACCGAATCATTTCTCTGTTCGACCTTTCAATGGCTCCTGTTGGCTTACAGAGTCAATGTCAAACTCCTGGCATGGAGTGCAAGGGACTTTTCATTTGGTCTCTTATGGTTTTGGTCCATCTGTCGCTGTCCAGCAACCAGGGTCCTTCAGGCCACAGCCAGTCTGTCTGGAGGTGTTTTTTTTTTCTCTGATAAGCCTCTTTTTTCTCAGCTCAAGAATACTTCCCCATGCTCCTCACTGCCCCTGGTGTCTCCAGTAAGCAGGGACTCGTTCATCATCACTCAGCTCATACATCATCTCTTTGCTGAAGTTTTTCTGACTTGCTCATTCTTTTCTTACATAGATCAGGTGTTCTTCCTCTTTCCTCTATATTCTCAGCTTTTTCATGACCTGCCATTTGTCTCTGTGGGATGGGGATTCATGAGACAGAGCAGAGGCTGCACCTGTCTTGTCTGCCATTGTATTTCTGGTGTCTGGCACAGGGCCTGATACATAATAAGTTCTCTCTACACTCTTGTGGAATGAATACGTAAGGAGCAAACGCTAATTGCTAATATGAGGTGCTGTTTAAATTCGTATGAAATTATGCTTTTAGCGAATTTAAAAAATAACAATATGAAATGTTTTGTGTAAAAGCATGAATCCCAGAGTCTCTACAAGCTCATGAATTTGAGAAAACATGGGTTGAGGCGGGAGACCTGGGGTCCTTCGCCTGTTTTGAAGTGAGGAGTGAATGAATGAGTCTGATGAGCATAAGCCTGGCCCCCATCTTTCTGTCTGCTTGTCTGAGAGCTCTCTGGGGGCCGTGGCTCCATCCAACCTGGTTATTTGGACCTCAGTGCCACAGTGACACCTACTACATAGCTGCTTTTCATTAAGTATGTGTTGGAAAAAGAAAGTAAGGAGTACATACATTCCAATATTAGGTCTGCAAAACCATACTTGTTTCTACTAAGCTTATGCTGCAATAGATAGCAATCACTGTCTGCTTTTAGGTTTGTCAGTCTCAATGCCCTTGTTGAGGAGCTAAGATTTCAGTACTGCTTACAGGCTACATTTGCCTCCTGGGGTAGGATTAACATTCAGAGGTATTGGTATCAATTGGTCTTTAACTTCCTTCTTTCCTTCCTTCCTTCCTTCCTTCCTTCCTTCCTTCCATCCTTTCTACCTTTCTTTCTTTCTTTCTTTCTTTCTTTCTTTCTTTCTTTCTTTCTTTCTTTCTATAACCACCTTCTTCTCCCCCTGCCTGAGATTCTCTGCTGCCCCCAACCACAACTTCCATCCGGTGTTCTCAGTTCCTACCCATGAAACTTTTAAATATGGGCAGATTTTCTGCTTCCAAAAGAGGTTTATAAAATACTTATGGATGGCCTAGAAACTAGGATCTTCTTACCTACTGTTAAATTTTCCAGATATCCTGGGATTCTAGAATGTTTCTGATTTGTACTGGCCTGTCCAGACCTTGACACATTGCCTTTTCATAATTTGCACATCTACGTCCAGCTAATTTCAGGCCATCCAGCTATTTTCAATCATTATCTGTCATGACGCCAATACAGCCTCCAGATCTATATAACACCCCACTCTTCCCCTCTTCCATCTCTCAGTGCAAGGTTTCCTTGCTATACATTTTTGATTTACAGATGCTTATGGCCTCAAAAGTGACAGAAGGAAAAGATTAGGCTCATTGCCACACCCTTGAGCACCATCAAGGCCTTTGGCTAGGATGGATTCCTTTGAGTCCAGAATTATCACTCCTGCTGTATTTATAACTGGACCCAGAGGCATGCCTTGCTTTAGAACCAACATTCACACATTGACTTATTTCTTTTCAAATGATGAAGTTTTCCTAAGATGACTCATCACCTCTCAGAGGCAGGTTCTTTGATGGAGTTCTGGTAGAAGGATGGGTATTAGTCTCAGTGTTTTGAAAGTTTGTTTTATCTTTGTGTCTCTGACTACCATTGTTAAACCTTTTAATTCTTACAGGTTTTTTAAAAAGGTTTCTCTTTTTTTAAAATGTTGATTTATTTTTGAGAGAGAGTGCTAGTGGGGGAGGGGCAGAGGGAGAGGGAGAAAGAATCCTAAGCAGGCTCCATGTTCAGTGCAGAACCCCATGTGGGGCTCAATCCCACGACTGTGAGATCATGACCTGAGCTGAAATCAGGAGTCAGATGCTTTGTCCGACTGAGCCACCCAGGCGCTCTTTAATTCTTACAGTTTAACAAACATTTCCTGAGTATCTTCTGGGAACTGCTGTGGATACTGAGGTAAATAAGCCATAATGTGTACCTCTGAATCTCACGTAGAAAGACAGACAAGCAAATGTGGAGTTTCAATCTAAGTTGAATGTATAGTGACACAGCTGAGTAGAAGCCCACATAAAAACACAACGAAGAGGCAGTCTAACCCAGGGATTCTCAAATGTTGGTGCATGTCAGAATCACTCAGAGCACTAACACACTGCTAAACAGAATGCCTGATTTAGTAGGTCTGGGGTTGGACCCAAGAGTTTGCTTTTCTAACAGATTCCCTGTTAATAGTCCTGCTAGTACAAGGTCCATTTTGAAGACCACTGGCCTGTATTTAGGGTTACTAAGGAAGGATTTTTGGAGGTGATACCCAATCACATTTAAAAGGATAAATAAAACACCAAGGGAGGGAATTTCAAGAAAAGGAAGAGTGGACACAGAGGCACAGGGCATAACAGTGTTTCTGTAGAATGCAAACAGCAAGGGATGAGGTAGGGGCTTCCAGACATAAGAGAAATTAAGCAAATCAATAAGCTGTGAAATATCCGCCCCCCCCCCCCCAGCACTCAGTCCTGGGGTGGTTACTGTAACATTTCCAATCTGTACAATCTGAAAAGAATCACACAATTGCCAGAAATTATGGGTAATTCTTCCCTCCTGGGCCACATTCAGAGACTGGCCTTATTTAATGTGTCTCTGAAAGGTGAGGGTTGTAAGAATATTTTAAGCAGGCTGGAAAAATTTAGACACACAATGATTACAGGCTACATGAAAATGATGTAGAAACCCAGCAATATTCTGCATAGTACCTGTCAAAAATAGAAGCTTGAAAAGGTTTGTTTGGTAGAAATCAAGAAATATGCTTTATTGAATGTCAACGTGAGCCTAAAGCATATGTTTGTGACTACTGCTTGCCATTTCCAGTTATACACTCAAGTACATAGAAGTTAAAGTAAAATAAAATCCAGTCTAAAAATCCTTTAAATTTGTTTTAGTTTGTGTAATTAATTACCACTTATAAATAAAATTGGAGTTTCCATTTACATAAAGAGAGAAATCCTGGGGATAACAATGGAATAACAGTTTTATTCCATACACTTTGAGCCTTTATTTGCATATATATATATATTTAATCAATGTACAGAAATTTATAGAAATTATATATATATATTATCTATCTATCTATCTATCTATCTTTCTATTATCTATCTATTTACCTACAAATTTATTGTCAAGTTAACTAACATACAGTGTATACAGTGTGCTATTGGCTTTGGGAGTAGATTCCTGTGATTCATCACTTACATACAGCACCCAGTACTCACCCAAGCAAGGGCCCTCTTCAATGCTCATCACCCATTTTCCCCATCCCCATCAACCCTCAGTTTGTTCTCTGTATTTAAGAGTCTCTTATGATTGGCTTCCTTCTCTGTATTTTTTTTTCTTTCCCTTCCCCCATGGTCTTCTGTTAAGTTTCTCAAGTTACACATATGAGTCAAAACATATGACTGACTGACTTATTTCACTTAGCATAATACCCTCCAGTTCTATCCATGTTGTTGCAAATGGCAGGATTTCATTCTTTTGTGGTTCCATACAAATTTTAGGATTGTTTGTTCTAGCTCTGAGAAGAATGCTAGTGTTATTTTGATTGGGATTGCGTTGAATGTGTAGATTGCTGTGGGTAGTATCGACATTTTAACAATATTTGTTTTTCCTATCCATGAGCATGGAATGTTTTTCCATTTCTTAGTGTCTTCATTTTTTTTCTTAAGCTTTCTATAGTTTTCAGTGTACAGATATTTTACCTCTTTGGTTAGGTTAGCTCCTAAGTATTCTATTGTTCTTGGTGCAATTGTAAATGGGATTGATTCCTTGATATCTCTTTCTGTTGCTTCATTATTGGTATATAGAAATGCAACTGATTTCTGTACATTGATTTTGTACCCTGAAACTTTGCTAAATTCATGGATCAGTTTTAGTAGCTTTTTGGTGGAGTCTTTCAGGTTTTCCATGTAGAGTATCATGTCATTTGTGAAAAGGGAATATTTGAATTATTCTTTGCCAATTTGGATGCATTTATTTCCTTTTGTTGTCTGATTGCTGAGTCTAAGACTTCCAACACTATGTTAAACAACAGTGGTGAGAGTGGACATCCCTGTTGTGTTCCTGATCTCAGGGGGAAACCTCTCAGTTTTTCCCTATTGAGGACTATATTAGCTGTGGGCCTTACATATATGGCTTTTATGATCTTAAGGTATGCTGGTTTTTATTAAAAAAAAAGATGCTGTAGGGGCGCCTGGGTGGCTCAGTGGGTTAAGTGTCCGACTTCAGTTCAGGTCATGATCTCGCGGTCCATGAGTTCAAGCCCTGCATCAGGCTCTGTGCTGACAGCTCAGAGCCTGGAGCCTGTTTCAGATTCTGTGTCTCCCTGTCTCTCTGACCCTCCCCCATTCATGCTCTGTCTCTGTCTCAAGAAAATAAATAAATGTTAAAAAAAAATAAAAGATGCTGTATTTTGTCAAATGCTTTTTCTGTATCTATTGACAGGATCATTTTTATCCCTTCTTCTATTAATGTGATGTATCACATTGATTGATTTGCAAATATTGAACCAGCCCTACATTGCAGGAATAAATCCTGCTTGAACATGGTGAATAATTCTTTCAATATACTGTTGAATTCAATTTGCTAGTATCTTGTTGACAATTTTCACATCTATGTTCATCAGACATATTGGTCTGTAGTTCTTTTTAGTGGAGTCTTTGTCTGGTTTGGGAATCAAGGTAATGCTGGCTTCATAAAATGAGTCTGGAAGCTTTCCTTCGATTTCTATTTTTTGGAACAGCTTGAAAAGAATAGGCATTAACTCTGCTTTAAATGTCTGATAGAAGTCCCCTGGGAAGCCATCTGGCCCAGGACTATTTGTTGGGAGATTTTTGATAACCGATTCAATTTCTTTGCTGGTTATGGGCCTGTTCAAGTTTTTTTATTTCTTCCCTTTTAAGTTTTAGTAGTGTGTGGGTATCTAGGTATTTGTCCATTTCTTCCAGCTTGTCCATTTTGTTGGAGAACATAATTTTCATAGTATTCTGTAATAATTATTTGTATTTCTGTGGTGGTGTTTGTGATTTCTCCCCTTCATTCATGATTTTATGTATTTGGGTCCTCTCTCTTTTCTTTTTGTGAAGTCTGGTGAGGGGTTTATCAATTTTGTTTATTCTTTCAAAAAATCAGCTCTTAGATTCCTTAATCTGTTCTACTGGGTTTTTGTTTGTTTGTTTTGTTTGTTTTGTTTTGTTTTCTTTTTGGGATTCTATATTGTTTATTTCTCCTGCAATCTTTATTATTTCTCTTCTTCTGCTGGCTTTGGGGTTTCTTTGCTGCTCTGTTTCTCATTCCTTTACCTGTGAGGTTAGATTCTGTATTTGGGATTTTTCCTGCTTCTTGAGATAGGCTTGTTTTGTAATGTATTTTCCTTTTAGGATTGCCTTTGCTCCTTTGCTGGATCCCAAAGGGTTTGGGCTCTCATGTTTTCATTTTCACTTGCTTCCATATATTTTTTAGGTTCTTCTTTAATTTCCTGGTTGACCCATTCATTCTTTTTTCTAAAAAAATTTTTTTACATCGATTCATTTTTGAGAGACAGAGAGAGACAGAACACAAGCTGGGGAGAGGCAGAGAGAGGGAGACACAGAATCTGAAGCAGGCTCCAGGCTCCCAGCTATGAGCACAGAGCCTGACACGGGGCTCAAACTCACAAACTGCAAAATCATGACCTGAGCTGAAGTCAGATGCACAACTGACTGAGCCACCCAGGTGCCCCTGACCCATTCATTCTTTAGTAGGATGTTCTTTAACCTCCATGCATTTTATTTCATGTTTCATAGCATTGTGATCTGAAAATATGCATGGTATGATCTCAATCCTTTTATATTTGTTGAGAGCCGTTTCATGATCCAGTTTTGTATTGTATTTGTATTTGTATTTGTATTTGATCTGTTTTGGAGGACATTCCATGTGCACTTGAGAAGAATGTGTATTCTGCTGCTTTTGGGTGAAAAGAAATGAATATATCTGTTAAGTCCAACTGGTCCAATGTATCATTCAGAGCCATTGTTTTCTTACTGATTTCCTGCATAGATGATGTGTGCATTGTAAGTGGGATAGTAAAGTCTCCTACAATCACAGTTTTGTTATTTATACATTTATTTATGTTTGTGATTAATTGATTTATATATTTGGTTGTTTCACATTGGGGGCATAAACATTTACAATTGCTAGCTTTTCTTGATGGATGGATGCCTCAATTATGATATAATGACCTTATTCATCTCTTGTTACAGTCTTCATTTTAAAATCTAATTTGTCTGATATAAGTATGGCTACTTTGACTTTCTTTTGACTTCCCATAGCATTATAGATGGAGAACCATACCTTCACTTTCAATCTGCAAGTGTCCTTAGGTCTAAAATGAGTCTCTTGTAGGCAGTATATAGATGGATCTTGGTTTTTTATCCATTCTGATACCCTGTGTCTTTTGATTGGGGCATTTAGTCCATTTACATTCAGAGTAATTATTGAAAGATATGGGTTTAGTGTCATTATGTTATCTGTAGGTTTCATGTTTATGGTGATGTCTCTGGTCTTTTGTAGTCTTTGCTGCTTTCCATTCACAGAGTCCCCCTTAGGATCTCCTGCAGGGCTGGTTTAGTGGTCATGAAGTCCTTTAGTTTTTGTTTGTCTGGGAAAGCCTTTATCTCTCCTCCTATTCGAAATGACAACCTTGCTGGATAAAGAATTCTTGGCTGCATATTTTTCCTATTCAGTGTATTGAATATTGCCTGCCACTTCTTGCTGGCCTGCCAAGTTTCGGTGGACAGGTCTGCTACTAACCTTATGTGTCTACCCTATAGTTTAAGGACTGTTTGTCTTTAGCTGCTTTCAGAATTCTCTCTTTATCTTTTTGTATTTTGCCAGTTTCACTGTGATATGTTGGGTGTCAGCCTGTTTTTATTGTTTTTGAAGGGAGTTCTCTGTGCCTCCTGGACTTGGATGCCTCTTTCCTTCCCCAGATTAGCAAAGTTCTCAGCTATAATTTGTTCAAGTAAACCTTCTGCTCCTTTCTCTCTCTCTCCTTCTTCTAGAACTCCTATGATATGGATATTATTTTGTTTCATTGAATCACTTAGTCTCTAATTCTCTCGTTGTGGTCTAGTAATTTCCTTTCTCTCCTTTTCTTAGCTCATTTTCCATAATTTTATCTTCTATT
Source organism: Panthera uncia (assembly GCF_023721935.1). Classification (NCBI taxonomy): domain Eukaryota; kingdom Metazoa; phylum Chordata; class Mammalia; order Carnivora; family Felidae; genus Panthera; species Panthera uncia. The sequence goes on along the minus strand of NW_026057584.1, from coordinate 99,079,483 downwards.
TCACCTATTCTCTCCTCTGCTTCTTTCATCCTTGCTGTCACTGCATCTAGTTTATTTCGCATCTCATTTACAGTGTTTCTTAATTCATAGTGACTCTTTCTTAGGTCCCTGATCTCTGCAGCAATAGATTCTTTGCTATCTTCTACGCTTTTTCAAGCCAAGCTATTAGTCTTGTGACTATTACTCTAAATTCTTGATCAGATACAATGTTTACATCTGTTTTGAACTATTCTCTGGCTGTCATTTTTCCTGAAATTTCTTTTAAGGAGAAATCTTCTGTTTCATCATTTTGGAGAGTTTTCTGTCCTTTACATGTTTTAATAGCTTGGTGTGTGTCCTGCACCTGCAGGTGCTACTATATTAAAAATTGGTCATACTCAGTTCAGGGCCTGGCACTTCAGGAAGTTTTTGGAGTGTGTTACATGCACTCTGTTGCCGTGTCTCGGCATTTTCGTCTCACTACTCGTGGTGGTGGATTGGACCATCCACCAGGGATGTTTTGATTTGTTCCTTGAAATCACCCTGGAAAAGAGAAGGAGTGGGGGAAAAACCTTATCCCAAACAAAGAGAGAAATGATAGGGGCAGAAAAAGAGACCAGGCAAAGAATCAAAGAAACTATACGGCTTAATCTAGAAAGAGACAGAGGAAAAAAAAGAAGGGGATGCAGAAAAGGTATAAAAAGAAGAGTAAAACTGCCTGATTAAACAAACAACAAGAAAAGAGGAAAAAAAGAAAAAGAAAAAAATATATATAATAAGAATTGCCCAAAGATCAAATCCGAAACTCTAAGGCTGATTTGAGGGGAGGAATAAATGAGGAGAGTAGAATAAAAGAGGAGAGTAGAAAGATAAAGCAGGGAAAAGAGAATAGAAAGAAAGAAAAAAAAAAGAAAATAATAGTAATATTAATTTAAAAAGAAAAAAGAAAAAAAACAGACTAATATACAAAACTGCAGGACAATTGTCTGTTGGTGTCTTGGAAATGGTAGTTGTGCTGGTCTGGAGGAGGGGCCCACTGGTTAGGTGAGTGTCAATCTCACTCTGGTAGATAAGCAGTTACTAGGCTTGCAAGGGTGGGGCTTGGTGTAAGTGGGTCCACCTCCACTGGGTGCTGTTCCCTGAAGCCCCACCATGTTGGTCATGGGAAGGAAAATGGCGACACCTTAATCTTGTTTCCCCAGACCAGGTGTCTAAAACCTCACTGTTCAGGCTGCCCTGACAGAGCAGCACAGGTGGGCCACTGTGTCCTGATCCACTGTCTCCCGCACCTCCCCAGCTGTTGACTGGGATTCAAAACCCAATGTCTTAAAGGATCCCAATCAGCTGGACCCAGTTCTGGAATAGCGCCACCCCACCCAATAGACAAAGGGCCTCTGGCTGGCACCTATAGGTTCTTTTGTCCTTTGGGGGTAAATAAGCCCTTTTCCCACAGTACTTGAGGGAGGGAACAGCTTTCTCCCAGGGCGCCCTCAGGATCCTACAAAACATGGGGTTGACTCCCTTTTCCCCCCAGGCACACACACCTGTAGGGGCTCTGGTTCCAGTTGGTAGATAGTCCCCAAACCCTGAAATCTCTGATCCAACCCCCTAAGACTGTTTGCAAAGTAGAAACTGGCTTTCTTCATAGTCCTGGTTTTCCGGACCATGGTCCATAGAGGTATTTCTCTTATCCAAATACAATCCCACACTTCCACAGCCTCTCTTTTGCTTCGTTTTGTTTCTCTACTCAAGGGGTTGCCTGTTTTATCTCTCCCAGTTCACAAACACACACCTCTGTCCTGCCAAACTGTCTCCACATGGCCCCAGTCTGTAGCCTGGATTCCTGGAATTCCAAGTGTTCTGGCCTCAATGCTACTGTGTTTGAGGGAAGAGGGAAATTCTGGTGTCCCTATTTCTCTGCCATCTTGACTCCCCCTCCCTGCATTAACATTTTTAGTAATAAAATACATAATACAAAAATATATCCAGAGAATAGGCATAATTTTAAAGAATGTTAATAATATGAATCCTATTCTGCTTTAGAACATTACCAGCATCTTTGAGGCATCCACTTAAATCTACCAATGTAGGTAAATTCCCCAATCACATGCCCTTCCATCCCACCCAGAGGTAACCAAGGTAACCAACCACTAACCTTACTTTTGTTTTAATAATTGTCTTCATTTCATTATATTTTTACCACATATGTACTTACATTTATTTTTCTAGCTCTGCCCTTTTTTTTGAAATGTGCACAAACAGAACATCACTGTGCGCATTGCAATTTTTGCATAACACAATACTGTTGAGAGTTGGCTCTGTAGACATAGCTAAAGATTATTCATTTTCACAGCTGTAGGATATCCTGTTATAGGAAGAGCCCCAACTTACTTGTCCAGCCACCTTTACAGAACAGTAGGTGTTTTCCATTTGTGTGTGCGTTTCATTATAATCAGTGCTCTTACTGTGCCTTGCTGTGCTACAGGGCATGTGCATGTTTAGCTGTATTAGGTAATATTAAATTGTTTTTGAAATCATTTGTTACAAATTCTTAGTTTCTTCCAGAATTGGATGTGAGTTCCTTTTCTTTGTGTGTTTTGGCAGACTTCTTATTTATTTTTTGTCAAAATGGAAAAGTGTTAAATCATTGTTTTTTTTAGTCAGCATTTTCCTGGTGAATAATAAAGTAGATAAGTACATTTATATCTTTATTCATGTTTTCTCTTCTCTGAAAATCTTTGTCCACATCTTGTGTCCACGTTTATGTAGGTTGACTGTTTTTTAATTTATAGAATTTTTAAAAAGTCCTAGAGACTCATCGTTTGTCAGGTTTGCATTTTCCAAATATTTTCTTATAGTTGTGGCATTTATTTATGCATCTTTGATAAACAGAATTTGTCATATTTCATAAGGTTGAAGATTTCAAACTCTTCCTTCACAATTTGTGTTTTTTTTAAGCATAAACTCCAAAACTTAGATTTCCTCCCAAAAGTTTTTACATTTCATGTTTTTCTTTTCACTTTCAAGTCTTTATTACATGTGGAGTGTGTGTGTGTGTGTGTGTGTGTGTGTGTGTGTGGTGTGATGTGTGATATAAAGTGTATGCTACACCCAATGATCTGCAATTTTGGCTGTATTTACATATACATGATTTTCTGTTTCTAGGCTATTTTCAGTTTCATTGATCTTCTAGTCTATTTATATGCCACTACCACACTTTACCCATTACTACAGTTTTATTTTATTTTTTAAAGTTTATTTATGTATTTTGAGAGAGAGGGAAAGAGAGAGAGAGAGAGAGACCCAGGGAGGGCCAGAGGTCGGGGGTGGGGGAGTTCCATACTCTCAGTGTGGAGCCCTACACAGGGCTCAAACTAAGGAACCATGAGATCATGACCTGAATCAAAACCAAGAGTCAGAGGCTTAACTGACTGAGCCACCCAGGTACCCCTCTGCTACTACAGGTTTAAAGTGAAGTGATATTCTTCAAGGCAATTCCCGAGGCATGGTTATTTTTATCCAGGGATGTACCAGCTATTTACGACCCCTTTGTATTCTATACACATTTTAGACTTTGACTTTTCAAGTTCCATTAAAATCAGGTTGAAATTTTATTGAGGGTTTCTTTGAGTCTGCAGATAATTGGGGTAAAATCAACATTTTTCAATACTGCATTTCCACAACTAAGAACAGTGTATATATTTTTTATTTACTTAGAGGTTTAAAATACCTTTAATTAGGTTTTTTTGATACATGCTATCATTTTTCACATTTACTTTTAGGTTCCATATATTTTGTTCCAACAATATATGGAATCTTTTTTTTTAATTCAGAATTGAGGAATTTATTGTTGGTGTATACAGGTGCAATGAAGGCGGTAAACTTTTCTGTATTGATCTTATATCTGGCAAATCTCCTAAACTATTCTTATTTATTTTTGTTATTTGTTGATGAAGTTGACTGAATATACTATGTAGAGAATATTATATTTTGTGACTAAAAATCTACTGTTCCTTTCTAATTTCTATACCTCCTTGTTTCTTTTTCTTGTTTTATTGTGCTGACCATGACCTCTGACATTCGCATACAGTAGGATGTTCTTTATTTTTTATCAAGTGTATCAGTCAGGATAACCTTGGCTGCTCAAACAAACAACTTCAAAAATTAATGAGTGTAAGCACAGGAGGATATTTGTTGCTCTGGTCACAGCCAGTTCTGTTTGTGACTTGTGGTGGTGGGCACTTTGCTACAGGTAGTCATTCAGTAACTTCCATCTTGTGGGTCTTAGCCCTCAAGAGTCCAGTCAGCTTAGTAGGCGACAGAGAAAGTGCACAAACCATGAGAGAGAGTTTATGGTCCAAGCATGAAAATCATGCACATCTCTTCCTCTTCCAATCTCATGTCCAGAATTCTGTCACATGATCCCATCCAGGTGTGAGGGAGGCTACAGGAGTGGCCTTACGTGCTGAACTAAGAGGAGATGAAGGATGTCATAGAAATTTGAGAAAGTTACCTTCTATTCCTGGTTTGCTTTTTGCATTTATTTAGATGATCATATGGTTTCCTTTTTCAACATGTTAATTTGAAAAATTACTCTAATGCACTTTCAACTATGGTAAGCAATTTTATATCTAAGGAATAAATCCACTTGGATATATTATATTTAAAGTTTTTTAAATGCACCTCTCCTTTTTATTGGCTTTGTTTGTTTGTTTGTTTGTTTGTTTATTAAAGTACAGTTGACACACAATGTTACATGCTTTGCTTGGAGTGTTTGTGTCTATATTCAGGAGTGAGCTTGACCAAGAATATTCCTTTCTCATTAACATCTTTGCTTGATTTTGTTACTGAGGGTAACTTAGACTCACACAATTATCTGAGGATTTTTTCATCACTTACTGTTTTTACAATGAAATTTATCCACTTATTGAATTATCTCCTCCTTGACTATAAGGCAGAATTCATGAGATTTTGTATACATGGTAGAACTTACAGAGAAAATTCTCTGGGCCTATTTCTTCTTGGTCACAGTTAGTGATTCATAGTTTTCTAAAAATTAGTTCATTTTATCTAAACCTTTGTGTTTGTGGGCAATTTTTTGTTTATATTAAATTCTAAATAATTTAGATTTATTTATTTATTTATTTATTTATTTAATTTTGAGAGAGCAAGAGAGCATGAGTTGGGGGTTGCAGAGAGAAAGAGAGAGAAAGAGAGAGAGAGAGTGAGAGAATCCTAGACATGGGTGTTAATCAAATGAACTGTGAGATCATGACCTGAGCCAAAATTAAAAGCCAGTCACTCGACTGACTGAGCCACCCAGAAACCCCTCGCTTATATATATATATATATATACACTTATATATATAAATATATTATGTATATATTATATATTAAATATATATTTATATATATTAACATATTATGTATATTATATATATATATATATATATATATATATATTTGTTTTGGTTTTTTTGAGAGAGAGAGAGGGAGACAGAGCACCAGCCAAGGAGGGGCAGAGAGAAAGATGGAGATATAGAATCTGAAGCAGGCTCCAGGCTCTGAGCTGTCAGCACAGAGACTGACACGGGGCTCAACCTCATGAGCTGTTAGATCATAACCTGAGTGGAAGTCAGATGCTTAACCAACTGAGCCACCCAGGGACCCCCTCCCCTTATTTATATTTTTAATCTCTGCTCTGTCTGTACTTACAGCTTTCTTCCATTTTTAATAGTCTTTGGAGGATGCTTCTCTTTTTCTCTGTATCTCTTATCTGACTTGTTTTCATAATTCTTGCTACAAGTTTATTGTATTTGGTTTTCAACTTTTATATGAGCTGTTTTTCTCTATTGATTTTTTTTTGAATACTTAATTTTGGCTCTTATGTATTTTCTTCCTTTCGCTATCCGTCGATTCATTCTTCAGTTTGTTCTTGCTTCATAATTTGGATTCTTTAGCTATTATTTTCATTCAGTCTTCTTTTCTAACAGAGAAATCTTTGTCAAACATGGGGTTACACAGATATTATTTTATACTATCTTCTGAAAGTTTTATCACTCTACCTTTCACATATAATTCTACAAACCGGCAGAAATGTATTTTTGCTTATGATGTGAACTAGGATTTAAGATGCATTATTTTCCATACACATATGCGATTAAACAAAAATCCCACAATTTATGTTTAAGCCTCTCTTTTCTCTACTCTTCTGCAGAATCACTCTTTTATCTACTGCATATCTCTGTATGTGTGGGTCTCCCCATGAAGTCTCTATTCCATTCCATTTCTGTTTGTATTTCTTTGCACAAAGCTATGTCATTTTAATTACTAAATCTTTATAATAAGTTTTCCATCTAATAGAGTAAGTTGTCCAATTCAATTCTTCCCCAAGACTCTTTGTGCTCTAATGTCCCTGTGTATTTTCATAAAAATTGTTGAAAACAGCTTATCAAAATTTTACAAAAATATTCAACAGGATTTTTAAAAATCCTGCATAATTACATACAGCCAAATTCACAAGTCTTAAGTGTATATGTGAATTAGTGTTGACAAATTTATTCACCCTGGTTGTTATCATAAACAACACCCCAAATTTCCTTTCAACTTGGAGACTTCGCTCACGGCCATTTCACGGCCTGGAAGCTGCTGCCGTCTCAGTTATAAGATCATTACAGAATGTCTCCAGAAATGTTAGTTTTCTGTGTTTTAAGATGGGAAGAAGACAGATTGCTTGTGTTCCTTGGTATATTCAGGATTGGATTTTCAATAGCTCTTATACTCCCTATTTGGGGGAGGCATCCAGAGGATTAATGACTTACCAGTAGAATGGCTGGGAAAGCATTTTGTGCTGAGACCATACCTTTCTTCAACAAAACTCAAAGGGCTGCCTCTCCGTAGTGCCTTCTGTCTTCAAAGCCTCCCACAAATTGTTACCCTTCCCTTTCCCACCCCGGACTGGATATGATGCCTTTTCTCCAGGGAGAGTCTTTATGCCGAACTCTAGTGGGTCCTGAATAACTCATGTTATCTCACTCCTCTTAAATGGAAACAGTCTGTCAGTAAAATCCGTGGGCATCTTTTGTTTTTTTTTGTTATATATTTTTTAATCTTTTCTGGCAGCTACTTTAATTTTTTTTTTCCTGAAAGACCCCCAGATGTGGCAAGATGAACGTGTCTTGACTTCTAGAGTAATTATTTGGATTTTCAGTATAGCAGACATAGCTATAAATATGTGTATTGGATCCATTTATATTTCTCTATTTATGGTCTTATAAAAATGTTTTCTATCGAGCACTATGACATACAAGTATCTAAAATCTTGTCAGTTTTATTTCATATAAAATTTTTTAGTTTTCCTTTCAACTTTATTAAAGGCTTGGAGTATATGATATTTTTAAAGGAAAGCTCAAAGATGTATAAAGTGAACAGGGGATCAATGATGTGAACTCTAGCCTTCACCTCCAGAGTGTCTATTCTGCCTGACACATGAGTGAGAATGAGCTGGTATCACACAAGACTTTTCCCAAGATGCACCACCCACCATTCCTTGCAACAGATAACTTATGCAGAATATTCTAGTAGGAGATTGATTATGCTGGAGGTAGAAACCAACTGTTTTAAAACATTGAAGACAGAAAAAGAAAATTAAAACAAATTAAAACAAAAAGCTAGAACAAATGAAAGGAAGAAGATGTGGCATTTGAAGTCTGGAACAGGCTACAAAGCATAGAAGTATTTTAATATTTTGATCAACTGCAAGAAATGTGTAAATTCCAGAGTTTGGAAGAGATTGGCATTATTTTTAAGCCAGTCTCAATCACAGAGAACAAGAGACTCTGATACAGTGTGTATAGCACAAGATCTGGAAATCTGCATGTTTAACAAAATTACAAGGTAAGTCTGATGAAGGAAATCATGAGCCACATTTTGATAAATCGACCTTCTGGTGATCTCTTTGCATGTGTATGTGTGTGAGGGGATGCCTGTATTCAGCTGTTGATGAAACTAAAGACAGGTTTCTTTCTTCTAAAGGCTGCAAGCAACACACACACACACACACTCTCACAGGATTTGCCTGCCATCCCACAATATATCATTTTCCACGCTGATCTTCCTGATGCCCACATTTAGGTATCTGTGATGGCTACCTATTGTAGAAGATGAGAGAAGTAGCAATTCCTCATCTTATAAGCCATCCAGATGTTCTGTCTTGTTCTGCTAACATTCTCTTGATATTGGGGCAAAGAAAAATCAGAGCCATAATGTATACAGAGCCTTATGAAAGATAACGCCAAGGAGTTTACACTGTGACAGATGCATGCTCCTTTTACCTCCATATCAAGTACACTTTGAGTGTGGAAGCTGAAAGGGAGAATATACTGCATGTTACACCAATTTTTTGCTTTAAGCATCAAGCAACTTGGGGAAGAAATTATAAACTTTATTTATGCCACTGCTTAATATGCTATTCTGGAGTGTTGCCTTCCTTTAATATATCAGAATGAGAATCACATCTGTTAATGCAGATGGCTGAAGATAGAACAGAACCCAAAGCAGAATTCACGCTTTCTCCTGCACTTACCCAATTATGCAACTTGGAGCGAAACCAAAAAACTTACTGGTGTAAAGTGTTAATGGAAAGATATGTGTAAGTTTTAACGGTCATCTTCATAGAAGTTAATGACATTTAGTCTCCCATTTTAATATGGGAAAGATGGGGAGAAAGAGAAGTTAGCAACAACCTGAATGAGTACAGCCTCTCCTTTGGCAATTGGTGGTGTTCCCGCCACTTGGTAACACATCTAAAAGTGTGGGAGCCTAGGATACTCAGAAAGTGACAATGACTACGTGGTCTAAACTATCTTAAAATCTCCAGCTTAAAGGAAAACACTAAAAGACAAAATAGAAGATCAATGTAACGTGTTTAGTCCACCCAAGCCTCTCCTGCCTGGTAGGGATCTTCAAGATTCAGAGTGACGAAAATTTTAAAAGCTCAAATCAAAGCATCTGAAAACTACTCATCACCCACTCAACCCACAGTGAATGGAAAACCAGAAAGCTACAGGAGTTAGGGAGAACTGAGCAAAATATTTCCCATTGGTTATAAGTTCTGGCTGTAAAATGAGGTTTTAGAGGAAATTGAAAATTTAAATGCAATTCAATGAGCAGCGAACATGTGATACACACAGTATGCTTGTCTATGGGGAACCAAGAGCAAATTGAATAAAATGAACAAACTCTTGTTAAGTAGAAGTACAGTTGTCCACCACAGAAAAAATGCTCCTGGGGTGTTTCTATTTATATTTGTGGTGTAATGAGTTGCAATTGTGCCAGCAGCCTTTTGCATTTTGACATTATTGGCTGAGCTACAGGGAAACATTTCAAGTTGAGGTTTCTAACCACCAAGAAGCTGATATTGTGTTCAACTGAAGCTACTTTGCAAAAAATTTGTGCCACAACTTCCCATCTTCTGCATCACTGGTTCTGGCCCCCACAGGTGTCAGGAAAGAGACGGAAACAAAATGAAAGTCACAACAATTAACCTTTGAAGTTGGCTTCATGCAGAACAATTCTGCTTCTAAAGGTAAGTAAATTAGTAGAACTATTCCTATGGCACTTATCAGAATTCAAGTAAATTATTTCTGGTACATTTTAATCAAAAAGTATTGAAAATGATTGAACTCAGTTTGTGTTAAGAGCTATCGTGATTAAAAAAGGAATAAGATAATTTTCGTGGCTTCATAGCTCTTAAAAAGTAGTAAGGAAAATACAAGTGTGAATTTTAAAGCACAAGGTACTTTAAGGTAGGTGTGAAGAACATTATAATGGAAATAGTTACAAGGTGATCATAATGAAAAAACACATAAGGACTGAGCTTTAGCGTAGGTTTCATGAAAGAGTAAAGTAACATTTTCTTTTTTTTTTAATTTTTTTTTTAACGTTTATTTATTTTTGAGACAGAGAGAGACAGAGCATGAACGGGGAGGGTCAGAGAGAGGGAGACACAGAATCCGAAACAGGCTCCAGGCTCCGAGCTGTCAGCACAGAGCCCAATGCGGGGCTCGAACTCACAGACTGCGAGATCGTGACCTGAGCCGAAGTCGGCCGCTCAACCAAATGAGCCACCCAGGCACCCCCAAAGTAACATTTTCAAAAGGCTATAAATAATATTGGATAATGGCACCTGGGTATGAATTAAAGAGCAGAAAATATTCTTGGAAGAGAGAGAAGAATGAACAAAGACAGTGAATATATTGGTTTTAAGGAGAAAGGCCACAGGTTGAGATGACTGATATCTTGCTTCATAAAGAGCACATGAAGGAGACATGGAGGCTGGAGATATGGAAATAGAGGTTGGTGTCAGTCTGTGTAATGGCTGAAATACTATGCTAATGAGTCTTGAGGTTGCAGATGATGTGAGCAAATCTGTGTTTTAGAGACAGAGTAATGTGTACATGACAGAGGGTACAATCTGGGAACAGTCTTAGGAAGGGTGGGAATATTCAGAAAGAGATTCTCTAAAGGACATCAGTAGGGAAATGTAGTGATAATGAAAATATAAGAACATTATGGAGAAGGAATAAGAAGGAGTTGGTGATCAAGCAGATGTAACAAAATGGGGGAAAATGACATTCATTGGGATTCCAGGAATCCAGGACAAGGCATGTTGGCCTGGTGGGGCTTCTCACCAAGTAGAAGCAGGACAAGTACATGTGGGAAGCAGAAGCTGAATGTGGGGGAAGGGTTGCCACACCCAGCACATGGGCTGGGGGAAAACCCAAGTTGGAAGACAGAGTGCCAAGAGGGTATGGAAACTAATGCAGGCTGGATATGGTCTCTCCTATGTGACACTCCATGATCCTCTGGAAAGTTACTGTATTCACAAGATTGTTGATTTGAAGAGAGTTTTGTTGATTGGAATTAGATAAATAGAATATATTGAGTGCCTCACTCAGTGTAAATGCTGAGTTAGTCTTTCTTTTTTATGGCTTCTTATTACTCTCGTGACTGAAGAGCTCCAAAGAGAATAATCCAGTGTAGGATAAAACCAAGATGGCACATGCAGAAGAAGCAACAGAGTTGGGAAGGCCTGAGGAAATGGAAACAAGAGTTTGGGGATGTTTGCCTATGTGAGCTGGTAGAAAAGAGTTCAGGTTGCGTTCACTTTTGTGTGCTAAATGTAGGGAAGTCCCATTTGATTCCTGAGTTATTGAGATACGAAGAGTAAGGAACAAGGCCATGAGGATAGCTCATGTTTTAAAACTAACTTCCTGGGGGTGTGTGTGGGGGGGTGCCTGGGTGGCTCAGTTTGACTCCTGATCTCATCTCGTGTCATGATCTCACAGTTCCTGAGATCAAGCCCCAAGGCAGGATCTGTGCTGTTAGCACAGAGCTTGGTTGAGATTCTATCTCTCCCTGTCTCTCTGCCCCTCCCCAATTCTTACGCTCGTGCACGCTCTCTCTCTCAAAATAAATAAACTTTGAAAAACAAAGTTTCCTGGGGAAAAGGTGATTCATTTTTTACTAAATGAGAAAAGATTAAATAAAGATGCTGGAGCAAGAAAAGAAATTTGTTAAGCTCAAAGTGTTGGCAATACGTTAAAAGATGTCCAGGAATAGCAATCTGGAGCTCCAGTTAGGAGCTAGGGTGACGATGTGTACTTGTAAATCATTAGCATGGAAGTGTCAAATACCACTTAGGGGATTGGAGGACAGATGGTGAGGACAGAATGTTGGAATTCATCCAACAATTATTTGTTGAACATGCGACATGTATGAGAAACTCATCTCAGTGTTGGGGATATGACAGTGAACAAAGTAGACCAAATCCCTTTTTTTTTATGAGGAATGTGGCTGGTGTGAAAGTGGGGTGAAGAAGTTACTTTAGTAAGAAGAGAGAATGAGAGAAGACAGATGGTAGAAATTCTTAATAAGAAAGAACGGGTACAAAAAGGATGCAAAGGGAGGGGCACCTGGATGGCTCAGTCCGTTGAGTGTCCAACTGGCTCAGGTCATGATCTCATGGTTCATGGGGTTGAGCCCCGCATCAGGATCTGTGCTGACAGCTCAGAGCCTGGAGCCTGCTTCAGATTCTGTTTATTCTTTTCTGTATACCCCTCCCCCACTCACTCTCTGTCTCTCTCTCAAAAATAAACATTTTTTTAAAAAAAGGGATACAAAGGGAAAGAGCACACATCTTGCTCTTGCAGTCAAGCAGAACAGAGTTAAATCACATCATATCCACTTTGTAGAAAGTAGGATCTACATTAAATTATTGGATCTCAGTTTTCGGTAAAAGGGGAATTTGTGTGTCTGTGTGTGTGTATGTGTGTATTAGATAAATAAAACATGTTGAGTTCCCCATTCATTGTAAATATTCAATCTATACTAGCCTTTCTTTTTAATCTTCCCACCCTCAATACTAAGAAATATAGTAACCACTTGTGCATCTCGCCATCTCTTTGACTGGAATGGTGGCTTTCTTCTGCTCATAGTATAAATGATAAACTTCCTCCTGGGTCTGAAGAAGTTTTGCAGATTGATTTCCTCAGCCCCACATGCCACTGTCCTTTGTTTCTCCCTTTGTGTGCTCCAGGGATACTGTTCTTTATGTGGCAATTTCAACATGGTCGTGACCAGTTGGAATACTCTTGTGTTCTCCCCAGTTCACCATTCATTGACTGGTTAATTCAGATTTCAGCTTCACTTCCTCAGGAAGTCCTGACTTCATGGACCAGCCTAGGCCACATAGCCGGATTCTCTGTGGGAGCCCAATTCTCCTTTGTGGCACCTTTTATAGTTTTAAGTAAATGATTAACAGTGTGAGGGGCGCCTGGGTGGCGCAGTCGGTTAAGCGTCCGACTTCAGCCAGGTCACGATCTCGCGGTCCGTGAGTTCGAGCCCCGCGTCAGGCTCTGGGCTGATGGCTCGGAGCCTGGAGCCTGTTTCCGATTCTGTGTCTCCCTCTCTCTCTGCCCCTCCCCCATTCATGCTCTGTCTCTCTCTGTCCCAAAAATAAATAAAAAATGTTGAAAAAAAAATTAAATGATTAACAGTGTGATTAGTAGATAAACGTCGATAACCCTCAATAGGACATAAGTTCCAGAGCTGTCTGTGCCCCAGTTAGCAGTTAGCTTGATTCGTGGCTATAAAACAGATGCACAGTCTACACCTGTTGTATCCATGAACAAATAACACAAGGTAGATGTCCAATAAATAATTGCGGAATAAATGAATGGAAACATAGGAGTAATACATCAGGATAATGCCACTGCAAATATGCCCTAGGTTCTATTTCTAGTTGGAAGCAGAAGGACACATTAGAGAAACAAAAACTCATTCTTCACAGTATTAACTTCAGGGTCTAGGGTCACTTCATACAGGTAATCCCTTTTAATAATTTTATGTGTCTATCACCCAAAAACTTTTCTAAATGTTTCGGTTGTACTAAGTCTTACACAGATATTATAAAAACTTACTTCCCTTTTTCTGACATAATATTTACTTTATTTGCAACGACTTACACTCTCAAGCTTTTCTCTCCCTCTATTGCAATTCAGAATTTCTAGCAGTAGCTAAACAGCCCCATCAGCTTTTGTTATTCTGGATGGAAGCTTCTGACACATAGAGCCTGAGTTTAAACTTGTCCTTTCACATGATAAGCTTGCATATTGAAAGCTTTTCTATTTTTACCTGATTGGCTACCTCTTTTCCTCCTTGGGCTTTTCTCTTTCTTTTGTACATTTACTTATATCTTTTTGGAGGTACAGATGCAGTGATACACAATGTGCTTTTAGTATTCACAGTGTCTGAGAGTAGGAGGATAATTTCATATCAATTCAGAGTCTTCTTTGATGAAACTTTGGGTTGGACTTATGTTCCTGTATTTGATAATTGCGAATGGCTATGTGGTCACATTGAACACTTTAAAAACACAGAATACATAAAAAATTCAAAAATAACCCATCATAATGAACTATACTACAAAGTCAAGTAACTGAATTATATTTATTATTTATTTATTTATTTTTTTTGAGAGAGAGAGAGAGAGAAGGAATCTCAAGTACGCTCCAGGCTCAGTATGGAGCCTAACATGGGACTCAATCCCATGGGTCCGTGAGATCATGACCCGAGCCAAAATCAAGGGTCAGATGCCCAACTGACCAAGCAACCCAGACCCCCCGAAACAATTGAAGTTTTATAATCACTCTATAATGTAAAGACAATGTGTCTTAGAAACAGACATGGGCCAAAATTCTGGTTCTAACATTTATGAATTATGCGACTTTGGTTAAGACACATTTCCTACGCTTCAGGTTTATTTTCTCTAAAAGTAGGCTGTATCTAGTCTATACTATTGCTTTGGGGATTAAACAGCAAATTGTGGAGGTGGGAACAATGTCTCAGAAAATGTTACTTTGCTTCTTTGTTTCTCTTCCCTTCAATGAAGAATATCTATTTTAGAATATTCTTTTTCTCCATCTGCATTGCTGTTCCATCACCTCTTTTCTTTCCATTTTACTTCCAAATTAATGTCTTTATAAAGCTATCCCAATTTGGAAAATGAATCTTACAAATCATCTTTGTAATGTATGAATAACCATATAACTTTGTCTTCTAGAACACTAACATTTCTATAAAACTTTTGTTGGTGACCTAATGTAGCATTTAGTTACTCAAAATTCAATTTTACGTTAACAAATTTCTATTGAATCACTGAATCGGGAATGGTTAAAACAGAAGGGTTGGGCCATGAGAAACAACAATCAGTATTCTGAAAACATTTCTGACAAAAGCATGTTTTATATTCACGGACTTGGAGGAGGTGGGCACCGATGGATGTGAACTCAAGCGGGAGACAGGGAAATCAGTCATCCATGGAGAATAAATAGTGTTAATGGTAGAATGTGTTAAGCATAGTTCATCAGAGTTACTCAAGGGCAAGCTTTCTTTCTTTATATTTGTACTTTTAGTGCCTCAAGCAGTGCTTGGCACTTACTAGGTACTCAAACAAGTCTTGTGTGTTTGAACTTGACTAAAATTTATCACAATTTTCAACTACAAACTCTTCTTTCTATAACTTTTTAAAAAGTTGATTGCTGGTCATTTTTAAAAATTAGAATCATCGGCCACTGGGATTAGATATTTTTTTTACATATTTCCAACTAATTACCAATTCCTCATATGCTTAGGAATCAAAACATTGAGTTCATGTCCCTGGAGTAAGTGCAGTGTCATCTCCACTTTTTTTTAACTGTATATAAAATGTTGTCACTAATTAAGTTTTAAAACGTACTCCTGTTGTAAACAATAATGAATTTGGCTCAATGAAAAAAGTTGGTTTTTCAGATTGAAAGTAGGTGGTTTGACAAACTGATCCAAATGTGAGGAAAGTGAGTCAATCCTTGATCAATGCGAGCAATGCGTCCGTGATCCCAAGCTCATGGAAACCTCTGTTGTCCACACAATGACCATCACCTCAGCAACAGCAGTAACAACACTAGCAATGATCCACCACTCTGGATAGCAACATCTTCAAGGACTACAACACTGTCACCTGAGCGATGATGAGGCATAGGTGTTGCTCTAACTGCTTCACCTGCATTTTCTTATTCAGTCCTCTCAACAGTTTTTCCAGCTAGAGAGTACTACTAGCTTGAATTGAAGACAAAGAAACCAAGGCTTAACTAACACATAACTAAGCTTTTTAAAAACATCTTTGTATGTCCTCCACGTCCATTAGCTGTGTGAGTGGTAATATTTCCAATAAACTTGGGCCAATGAGATAATGATTTAACTTATTGCATTAATTGAAGTCTTAATTTAATTAATTACTATCTCTGCTTAATCATCAGTGGTTTCACCGAATAAGAGTGAAAGGGGACTAACGGATGGGAACTGAGACTTCTGAAAATATTCATAAAACCATCCAAATGCATGAATTTTTAATTAGGAGCTGATGTTAAGACGGTGTTAGGAAAGACAGGATATGGTTAGAATACTGAAAACCTCAATGAGGGAGTTTTGCAAGGACTCGGTCTGTCTTACCATCTTTCTATGCAGAGTACTCAGTCCAATATCTGCGATGTAAGGGGAACTCACTATATCTTCATTGCACTGGACCACAATTTATTAATCCCTCTATTATAATATATATGTATCTATGTATCTATCTCTGTATATATATCCTATATACAGTTATAGATTTTGCAGTTGTATACTCATTTGTGAAAAATGGAATTTATTTTATTTTCCTACAATATTTTAATTTCCATCTGGAGCCTCCATTCTGCCTAATAGCAAAATATTTAATTTAGTTTTAAAAACACTTTTGAGACCAATCAGGCCAACTTGAATGCACATTGGGTATTCAGGAAGAGTAAGAAATTGTTATTAACTTGGCTAGATGTGATAATGGCACTGTATTTATATGAACAGCCGATAGACAAAACAACAATGAAAGCAATCTATGAAAATATTTCCGGAAGAAAGACATCTGAAATTTGCTGTAAAATAATGAGACAACAAAATGTCATAAAGCATGACACAAGATTGTGTTGGAGGAAGTCATTGAAAACACTTGGCTGTTGGTTGACCCTGGAGCTGGACTTGGGCAATCAGACTCCTTACCCCTCCTCTGTCTTTGAAATGTACATCCTATCACTCTGCATTGTTCCCACTGTGGGAGACATTTCAAGGACTAAGTCGCAAGAATGTGTTGTTGAGACCATCTGGACTGTACACATGATTGAAGCTTGTTAAGGCTTCTATTTAAACTTTTAAAGATTCTGGTAGGTGGTGGGGAGATCTACTCTTTCTTTGGTCTGTCTTTGCTCTCTGTGTACAGGGAATGGCTTCAGATGATACCCAGGGAACTCTTGCCAAGACTGGCAAATGTATCTAGTTGTTGAAGGTGAGTGATGTCTTTAAGATTTGCCTCTGTAAGCATTTGAGTATTTCCATAGTAAAAAGTGAACATAATAAAACCCAGAATTCGAGAATTTGAAAGCTGTGTCTCAAGTCTAGATTTACTCTTGCCAGCACACCCTTCAACATGATGGCCAGCGCTCTGTGGCAGCAGAGGCCAGGGGCTTAATGATAATGATGGAAATGATGACATTTCCTCCCACCACATCTGCTTTTTCTAGAATTATTTTCAATTAAAAATAAAACACACTTGACCATTTTCCGTAGGCTGAAAAATTTGGTATCTCACACCAACATTATACGGTTCATCAACTGTGTGTAGAAGTTCTTGTCCTTCATTTCACAGACATTTGTTTAAAATATTATTGGATTTATGTGGTTATTTGATCACTGTGTATGCTCTCAATTAATCAATAGTTGAATATAACTAGTGTCATGGGGAGATTCACCACTTTTGTAGTTTTAAAGGAAATTCTCATACTAGAAAAGGTTGGAATCCACTTATGCAGACAAAGGCAACTGTTTGACAGAAGTTTTTTTTTTTTTTTTTTTTTTTTTTCCACCCTAGGGGTTTTGACCCCAAGATAAAGAGAACGTTAGAAACAAATGTCAGCTTTCTGGCTGGTGTCTGCAACTATCCTCTGTGCCCTGGGCTTATGCCTATTAGCCCTTCTGTTTGCATCTCTGCATTGAAGGCAGACAGCTTGAAGGGCCTTCTCACTGTTCTTAGACCTGCCCATGGCCAGGCCTGAACCCCTGAGGATGGAGAGGGTGTTCTTTGAACTTAAAGATAATCCCGATGATGATCGTGTGGCAACATAAGCAGAGAGGGCCAGTAAGGAGCTTTGTGTGATTTGCTATCCTGGGAACACTTTGAACCTTTTCCCTGGTTTTGCCCCTTGGCCATTCTTAGAAGCAGATCCCCCTCTATGCTGTCTGTGGGCTGCAGGATGAATATGTTTAAGAGAAAATCTGCTTTAGGATGGGTTTCCTTTCATTGCCCAAATGCCGGTTCACTAGTGGGCCTTCGTGGGGTTATTTCTTTTCTGTGTTGCATGCACATGCATCTGTGGCTTCTTTGCCACTTGGTATTTAAACATCTAATCCCACAAATCTGGTCACTTTTGGAGCAATCTGTTAGGAACTTCAGGGGCAATGAAGGAGAAGAACCAGAATTCACTGAGCACTGGTTAGGAGAGCATCAAATTAAGACTCAAGAAATCCTGCTTCTATTTTCTTTTTCTCCATCATGTGTTGGTGTGACTTAGACAAATCTATGCTTTCACCAAAAATAAAATAAAATAATCAAATAAAATAAGGTGAATTAAAGTAGAATAAAACAAAGTAATTCATACATACTTGCTAGTCTATCAGAAATGTTGGATGAGGAACTTAAAATCGAATCAAAACAAAACAAAAGCATGAAATGAGGCATGCGAATGTGCAATAATTTTAAAGCAAGAGTTATTTGAAGGAAGAAAAGCATCTTCGTGAATCGTCTTTTATTGCCCAGGGCTGTGGATACAGATGATATTTGACATTGGCTGAAAAGCTGCTTAATTATTCAGTTTCTGACAGTAACACTGGTTTGTTGCCATTTAGACCTTCACCCTAACGAAGAGAGCAAAGACATTTTTTAAAAATTATAATTGTGTGCCAGATAGTTAGTGGGTTTGATATTTCTCTCTGCTTTGTAATGTCTGTGACAATTTCATTTCCTGACTAAAACGGGAAATGTTTCTGGGTTATACTTGGAAAAAGTAAATTGCAAAAGCTTGTTTTTATATCACAGGACTCGGCTTCTTTCATGGGCCCCTTTTGATCCCATATCTACATGAATTATAAACTGATAATTCAAGGGGAAGTGAATGGGCTTGATTAAAGAAACAGAGAGTCTGAAATTCTATCCCTTTCCATTTCAGATTTGGAGGGCCTTCTGCATTGATGGATTCCTTCTGAATGCGCAGTGCTGCAGTTTCCACAATGGATTGCACGGGCCTCCTGGTATGTTTTGACTCTAGCCCCACAAACACTTCATTATAGACCTCCCTGGATTTATTGTTTTGATATTTAGTTACCATGGTTTTAATGTCATTTCTGTGACAACTCCCCTTCTTCGTATCTTCCCACCTTGTGCTCTCTCTGGACTGCCCAAATCAATGTAACTGTAATTTAGACCATGACTTTCATCACCAGGGAGTAACTTGGTGCTCTCACATTTACCATGCACCCAAAGGGCATGCCAACCTCCACTGGCAAGGAGCTCAGTAAGCCCCGCCATTCCCATAGGTCAATCTTAGGATGCCAGGTCGCTGATGCAGAAAGCCTCAGCCTCCAGGGATGATGGTAATCAACTCCAAAGCACCAGGCAGCTGCTCTATGCAGTGGATTTAATTCACATTGCATAGTAATGCTCATAAGATGAGGTCCCTGGGGATATGTTACGATGCAGGACTTTTCACAGAGGCTTATTGCTTTTCTCATCAGCTTCTAAGGCTGCTTATGAATTCCGCATGGGTTCCTCTTTCCCTGCAGGATAGCATTTGCATAAAAAACAAACTACTGGATAAACAAGACTTCACCAGTTATCATTCCCTCTAACACTCCTACATGGAAGGTTGACAGGCGTACGTTTGGGTGCAGTTTATATATTTTGTGTACCTGAGCTCATGGCTCACACTGTTCCACTGCTTCACAAACTCATGGGTTTCTCTTGCCCAAAAGGAAGCCCCAGCCCTGAAAAATGAACTGAAGTGACAATAAGTGGTGTCTGTTCCTCTAATCTCCTCGGGACTGGGAAAGCATTTTCTATACCTGCCCCAAACGGTGCCACTTCCTTATTCCAATACTCTTAGACATCACCGGATGTGGCTAATCGTGGTTCAGTGTTGCAGAAAGAAACCAGCACCTGGCTAAATGTGTTCTGCCTATTTTCTTACTGGTGGGCACGTTGAATCCCACATGAAACAAAGAGCTTCCTGTGGGATCAAAGGAACCAGAAATGTTCTCCACAGCCAAAAAATACTGATTCTACCTGCCCCTTTCACAAGGCCAGAGGAGATGTGGGTAAAACAGTAAGGATGGCTTTGGGATCGTACAGACTTGGATTCAAATATCACTTTAATTATCACCCGATTAGATGTGTAAATTTAGGAAGCTCTTCAGATTCTGTTCTCTTATCTGGAATGATAAATTATACATTTTTATTTATTTATTTTTTATTGAAAAATTACAAATGAAAAGCATGGCTGTTGTAACAAGTGTTAGCACTACAAATATTCACAAAGAAAATAAATGAGAGTCATGCCAAATACCCTTTCCATCTGGGCCCCTACCCTAAACACACCCATGGATATAGTCAATATTATCTGAGTGCCGTATCTTTGTTTGTGCTTCTAAATTTATGTATACCTTGGAAAAGAGCATACGTAAGTATTTTCTTTATTATTGTTTTGTTTTGTGACAAGATTGTATCATGTATCATGATACCAAAGGGGTGCTCTACACACTCTTTTCCAACCCAATTTCTTCACTTAAATTTCATGTCCCCTGCAGGGACTCTTTGCTTTAACAGCTCTAAAATATTGCAAAATCTAGATGCTCTGTAATTTACTTGACTACTACTTATTTATGGAAAATCCCTTTTACCTTTTTTACCACTAAAAAATGTGCTAAAACAAATGTCCTTATAATTACATTCTTGAGCACTGTTTTTTTTTTTTTTATCAGTATGGCACATTTTTAAAGTATAAATACTGAGTTCAAAGATTGTACGCATTTAAAAATTTTTGTTTACTGCCAGATAACTTCCCCCAATTAGTAATGATCTACATACCCATCAGCAAGTGTATGAGAGGGTCCATTTTCTCACATGCTTGTAAAATCTGCTGTTATCAGTATCTAATTTTTGCCCATTTCATGGTTGAAAATGGTTGTCTTGCTTTTGGTTGAATTTGCATTTCCAAAAATCTAAAATGTGTGCAGAGAGGTCACCTGGAAGTGCTTGATGAATCAAAGCAATTAGCAAGAAATCATGCTTAGTTTTACCGGCAGAGAAAACAGTCTTGCTCAGGTTCTTTCTTGAACTTTGGGAGATGAGAAATTGGCATAAGGAAGGTAGATTACAAAGAGTGGAGAAGCAGAGTACAGAGATGGTGTTGGGGCAACCCAAAGGAGTGTTTCCTTCCACAATATTCCAGAGAAGTAGACTGCTGGCAACATTAGACTTACACCCAGGGCCATACTTTTGGCCTTGCCCTCTGGCTGCCAGTCGGTCAGTCCATTCAAGCTCAGTTTTCACCAAGCAATTTGACAAATGTGGAGCAGAGTTGTGTTATGATCTTTGCATCACACACCCAAACGTGGTACTTAAAAAAATAAATGAATAAAATTATTTCATGTATTTTATACGCTCTCTCTGATGTTTTTCTCACATTTCCTATACAAAAGAAATCAAAACAGTGAGTTTATTTCCCCAGAATGAAAGCACTGCCCACTCATAGACCACAGGTGAACGCTGACACTAAGGCCCATAGCCTTATCCTAAGCATTTACCTAAGCATATACAGATTTGGTTCAATGAGGAGAGATGATTTGCCGGATTGCAGCTCAGTGTTTAGATGATCTCTTTCAGACTGTGATGAGAAATGCACACACTCCCGCTTGATATATGTTAGCAATAAAATACTCTGAATTCGCACATTTATGTGGCAAATGAAAATAGGAAAGGAACAATGTTTTAAGGGTCAGATGAATTTCTGTTTGTTTTTAATTATATCACCTATTACTAGAACCTTAGGAATTTTAGATAATCATTACCCCCATTTTATAGACAAGGCATGGAGAGGTTGTCACTTACACAAAGTTAACAGATTTGGTAAGTAGAAGAGATCTGGTTTGAACCCAGGTCATCCGGGTTTGAGGCCAGATGCTTCTTTGACTGTTAACTGGTCCAGACTCCCCAACTAGGGAGCAGGAGAGATGTTATCTCCATTTCCCCCTTCCCCCAGCACCCCCAAAACACACTAAGATTTGAATGCATTGCCTAACAACAAAGAGAAGTGAAGCTGCTTAAAATGACAATGTAGGGCAACTAGTTAGTCTCCTCCATGATATCCATAAATTACTTCTGCTGCCCAGTTTCAATGGACAGGATTAAAATTTCACTCTGTCATGAAACCTCCTCACCGTATCCGTTCAGTGTGGTTAGGAAAGAAACTACACGCGTTATTGTAACAAAAATAATTGAAGACAAGGATTTATTAACCAGTTACTAGAGAACTGGAAATGCTCAAAGGGGACACAGCATTGTCACAGAGAAAGGAAGTGCAGGCAGTGACCATGGCAGTTCAGCTTATAGAGGAGTGGCCTTGTGCACCTGGGGTCCAGAGCCCGGGGAGGGGATGCCAGCTGGCAAGTGTTGCTATCTGTCAGGCACTGTGAGGTGATTGGGTTATGGAGAAAATTGCAAATGGAACCCCCAGCTGCTACCCACCATAAAAGCAATGGATGACAAGGAGAGGGGGAACAAGTAGATTGGTCTGACCATTTCTCCATCCTCCAGCCTCCTGTCACCCTCAAGAGCCCCTCCTACCAGAGTCTAACAGGGACCTGATGACAAGCCAGAAATGAATTTTATGGAGTTTTATCCCTGGTATTACAAGGCTGAGTTTGAAGCTGAAAGAAAAATATTTAATATCAACCCATTGCACACTTTCAACTATTTGACATTCTTTCTGATCTTTCTACACATACAATGCATTTGAATTCCAATATCATGACAAAATAACTTCATACTTCCCCCTAACAAGATGCAACTTCTTTCTTACAGACAAAGGTGCCCTAAATCTCTCCTCAAAATGAGGAGAAAGAGATTTATCAGTAGAAAAATATTTTTAAATTACTTATATTTACTTATATATATACTTAAATACATATATACACACACGTATACACACACACACACACACACACACACACACACTTTTCTTCTTAGGTTCCTCTCACACATTACCACAGACTGGAGGACTTAAACAACAGACGTTTATTTCTCACAGCTCTGGAGTCCGGGAAATTCAAGATCATGGTGCCTGATGTCCCGTGAAGGTCCACTTCCTGGCTTATGGATGGCCATCCTCTCGATGTATCCTTTTATGGTGGAGGGCAGAGAGAAAGGCTCTCCTATCTCTTCTTATTAGCACACTAATCCCATTCACAGGGGCTCCACCTTCATAACTTATTTACCTCCCTAAAGCCCACCTCCTAATACCATCACATTGGATATTAAGTTTTCAACATAAGAATTTTGAGGGGGCACATTCAATCCCTAGCAACACTGAAGTGGAAATATTCAGGGGTGAATGGGTAGACTAATCTGTTGATCTAGAAGTCTGTGAGGAAAATGAGCAATAAGAAGGTAGTTTGGCTGTCCTGAAGGGTTTTTTAGGGACCCTGACTTTGACTCCATGGCTAATAAAGGGATAGCGAGGTTATTTGCATCAAGAATGGTGATAAAAAGATAGTCTTTTACACAGTGATTATTTCAGGGGCAGCTTGCAGGATTTTATGAAAACAAGCACAACTGTCCAGGTAGGAAATGATGTGGGACTGGAATTGGGACATGGCAGTAGGGACAAAATCCAGTATGACTCTGAGCCCACTACAGCCTCTACAACTGACTGATGTAGAAGGAAAGACACTGAGGCTGGTGACCTCACCGTAGGGATTGGCCCAAGGGTTTGCAGAACCTTAAAGGGGATGGTCAACATTCCAGATCCCCTGCTTCAGAGAAGTATGGAAATACTAGGGGAATATCAATGAGAATAAAACTGTAAGGCATCCAGCCATCTGTGGGTTCCAGGGCAGTCCATGCTCTTCTCTTTTTTCATCTGAATCACTACTATAGCTTGATCACCAGTTCTCCTCCTTTGCCATCTATCCCCCGCAGACCTGACTGATTTTTGATATGGCAACTGGAGCCATCTTTTTGAACATCACCTAGACCACAACTCTCCCTTCCTTGACATTATTCAGTGACTTCTCTCTGTGCTAAGAATGAAATAAATACTTGATGCCCTATCTAGCACGGTTTTGCCTGATATGGTTCCTGATGACATCTCTCGTCTTTTCTCTTTTTGTTTGCTCTAGCTACCTTGGCCTTTAACATTTTCTTGCGTATTCATGCTTTCTCTGCTCAAAGGATTTGACCATGCTGCTCTTGTATGGGAATGTTTTTGCAGTTGGCTTCTCTTCACCTGCCCAACCCCTAGAGGCCTTTCCTGACTGTTATAAGCTCTGCTACTTCCTGTCTTGAAACCCCCTATTTTTCCATAGGGTTTTTTTTCACGATTATAAGCCAGGACAAAACGAAATATAGACTTTTTTTTCCCCTTTTGCCTGAATCTCCTGATAAGGCCAGGCAGAGCCCAACTTCCTGTTCTTTGTCTCATGATGGATGAGCTAAGATCAGAACTGTTTGTCATGATTGATTAGCTAAGATTAGAAATGTTCATTCTAAAGCAATTATCCAGAAACTAACTTTTCACGGAGAAAAACATTTCCCTAAGACTGCCGCTTCCCCTGCCCACAGAACGACCCCCCACTGGAGACCACCCCATGGGCACTTGTTTTATCCTCTTGGGGCAAAACCACCTTGCTGAGATACTCCAATCTTTGGATCTAAGATGCTCTTTCTATTAAAATAACCTGAATAAATTTAGTCCCTCAACTTGTCCAGTTTTGGTCTTTGATAATTATACATTTTCTGATGTGTTTTCTTGTTTAATATGTTCCTCCTGACATGTCTTCGCTTCTCTCCTTTCACGTACACTAGACCCTAAGCTTTATGAGGGAAGGGACCATGGCCTTTTCATTATACAGTAGCACCAATGCTTCTCATGCATCTGACCATAGGAGACGCCTCATAAATATGAGTGAATAAATGAGTGAATGTAAAAGTATCAGGTGTCTCCAAGTAGTGACAAGACTTGCAATAATGCAGGAGGCAGTATCAGAGAAATAAGTGTCCAGAAGTGTGTACAACAGTATTTGTCCTCCAGAAAGAGGGGCTATAGGGCAAGGCGGATTGTTAGGGCAGCATCCTGGAGACCTGGAGTTCAGGTGAGGAATTCTACCATAGCAGATGATCTAGCACAGAGATTAGTAACTTTGGCCCAAGTTCAGACATAGATACCCCTCAGAAAGAGTCAGATTAGGCTCTAGCAAAAAGATGCAGAGGTTCACACTGGCATTCTGAATCTAAAGCAGCAATATCAACTCTAAAACTCAAATTTCTGAGTCTGAATGTGTTGATTTACTGGCAGCCTTGTTTTACTTTGGCTCTGGGCATGCAGGGTAAAGATATTGGTTTTATATTTCAACTTAAATGGGTAAACACACCTACTTACAATGGAAAAGGAAGAACAGAAAAAGATATAACTTGAGGCATAATCTAAGAAATGAAAACATTATTTTTCACCTACATGTTTGGCAAAGATTGAGAAAGATTGAGTGTTCAGGGAACCAGACATTTTTCTACACTAGTTGTTGAAGTCTACATTGTTTGAAGTCTTTGTGAAGTCACCTGGTAATATGTACCAGTAGCTTAAAATGTGCATTCCTTGAAAAAGTACAGTTTCTAGTAATATGTCTTGAAGATACATATATGCACAAAGATTAATTCTAAATATAATTACAACTCTATGTATACTATAAATTTGAAAACCACTGAATATTCCACAATAGTAGAATAGCTATATTATAACTCATTTCTATATGATGGTGCATTGTTTCAGATTATGTTTGCTACCCTAATAATAAACCCCAAATCTAAAGCTTTTTAAAAATATTTATTTATTTATTTTGAGGGTGGTGGAAGAGGCAGAGATAGGGAGAACAGAACTGAATCCCACGCAAGTTCCACGCTCAGCACAGAGACCCATGGGTTGGTGGGTGGGGGAGGGTTGAACTCACTAACCGTGAGATCATGACCTGCACTGAGATCAAGAGTCCAACCCTTAACCGACCGAGCCACCCAGGCCTCCCATAAACCCCAAATCTCATTGGCTTTATAGAATGGAAGGCATTTCTTTCTCACAGAATGTGTGAACAGCAGGTGTAAAACACAGTGACCAGTTCTGTAGCGTGTTAAAGGGATGGTAAGTCAGCATCATTCGTTTCTTGCCATTATGCACATGAAGAGTTTCTCGGTTTCCGCCCAGAACTCTGAGGGCTCTGCACAGAGTTCTTGATTAGGCACAGAGGCCCTTTCCAGCACAATTTAAGGACATCTCATAATTTAAAATCATATCTCTAATTTCTAGTCAGCAAAGTACAGGCTAGTATCTATCACTATGTTCTTTTCTATTCCTTCCAAACGTTGTCCCTCCCAAACAATTTTGGGTCATTCATTTTGTAGTAACCCAGGGAGCATGTCTGGGGAAGTGACTGATGTTGGCACTATAGAATAACTGTGAATTTTATTCTCTCTGTCTGTTACATATTTGAGCAAATGGTTTGACTTGCAGTGTCTTGAAAATCAAATTTAATATCAGGAAGTGCTTGCGATGGTTCAACTACTGCTGTGCTTTCTTTTTGTGAAATGAGTTTGGTCCTTTTCAGTTTTTTGATCAGTTTTTAGTTTTGTGCATCAAGGTTTTCATTCTATATTATATGATAATACTCTTTTTGCTCTTGGAGGAATTAAAGAAAAAACATGTTTTGAGTTAAAGACTTAAGGATGTGAAACCATGAATGATTCACCGAATGTTTTTGCTATTAGCACCTACACTCTAATTGAATTGTCCTAGTAATGATCAGCGTGTGCAGCTTTGAAGACACCAGGAAATGTAGATTAGGATGAAGAAAGTGAACTGTTTTTCTTATTTCCCGCTATTCCTCTTTATATGAAAAATGCACTTTTTTTTTTGAAAAACACACTTTGAATGCTAAAATGTTTATAATGGAAAAATTAAAATTAAACATCTGCAGTCTCCCTTAGCACCTCTATCTATCTAATAAGCCAGGTAGTGTTTGATCAATATAGTAATTACATTTCTAAATCGAATCTATGAGTGGATGGGTGGTATTTATAATCTAATGGTCTCAGATTTTAAGATATTGGGACAAATGACAGAAAGAAAGTAGTTCATTTTATTATACTTTTATTCAGTTTTAAAACCTGTGTTTTAAATATGCCAGATATAAAACAGGCATGGAGGTGATTTTTAAGATCTATCGTCTAAATGTTGGTAGCCTGCCCGTGAAAATCAATATCATTTTTGTTGAAAGATTCAGATTTTTTATGTCATTAACATACTACCATGAAAGGCTAAGTTCTTATACTGTTTGGAGAATGTATTTGTCTTCATTGTTGCAAGCTTCTAGTACCTTTATCTTGGATTTCACCGTGTTTAAAGCATTCATAACTACTTACCCTGCAGCTCTAGCCTAGCATGTATGTAAGGGTATGTAGGTATGTTGGAGAAGAGGTTATCTATGGTGTATGTGTATATATATAATATCTATATCTACATATGCATATGTAATTCACTTATAATACATGCACGGATATAGTAAATATACTTGCGTGTAATATAATAAAATATATGACATAAATATAATATGATGTTTTTCTGGCTTGGCCCTGAAGAAACTTCGTTCCCTTTCAATTCCCCCAGTGAGTACTGAGAATTTCCCAAGGCATGTCTCCCAGCTGTACCATGGGTCATACATCTTGCTGACAAGACTTTTTTTTCCCATCTCTTGTAGTGGCTTAGTGTGGTGACATCTACCGTAGCTTCAATACCTAATGCAACAGTTATGGCGTTAATACCTACAAAGCTGTCCCTATCCCTGTTTCCAGCCAGTTACCACCACAGTCATTTCTGGTGCTCACCCATTTCTGGAGCAAAGCTCTGCACCCCCAATATCAAACATGCAGATGTGAGCAACAAGTACCTTGTCTTAGCACTGCTGGTTAGTAGGCCATCCCTGCAGAAGATTTTGGCACAAGTTCTTTGTGAAACAGTTGTGTTTATATTTCATTCTTCACTGAACAGTCTTAATCTCAGGCATATGTACTGGGGGCTGGGCTAGAAGGTAATTGAAATAATCTACACTGTTATATTCACCATCACTGCCCCACTTTGATGCAGGCCCAAGGTCTTTGGATTACGCTTGTAAACTTGATTTCTTCTGCCCTCACAGTGGGCTTTCTCTCTGAAGTTTCATGTTTTATCATGTAACTAGAACCCCAGAAGACTCACTCTGCAGGTTTCCCCCCTATACAGACAAGGCTGAATCCTAAAATGGACAAACCTTAACCTCAAGTTCTGATCCTGTTATGAATATTTATGACACAATGTATCATAAAAGAAACTTTGCCAGCCAGAAAAATTCAGATGAAGAGAGATTGTGTTTACTGCTGCCATAACAAATACTTGAGAGCTACTTTAACATAAACTAAGTAGAGCATTTGATATCTATATTTTGAAAGGGGAGGGGACTCTAGCAGTTTGCAAAAATGAAAAAAAAACATTAGTAGGGTCAACTCAGGTAACACAGTAACATAGTAACTCGTTACCCTCACATCCTGAAAATCTCTTATAAGGAGGGTAGAGACTGGGAAATCAGTCGAACCACAAATTCATCAGGAACCTCGAGACATTCTCCAATCAATCCAAGTCTACTTCATCCTGGATAGATAGTGTGATTAGAAAACAGTTGAAGTGATATAAGAGCGAGGATTCCAAGTAAAAAGACCCATAGACTTAGAGGTTAAATGTTACTGAAAATATAAAGAGCACAGAGAGGTAAGTCCTGACCTGTGCAGAAGGGTCTAGGTGGACCCTCTGATGCATGTTCCCGCTTCACTCTTTAGCACACCTCCCTGCATCCACATAACCGCACAAGATAGTTGCAAAAGCTTGGGATGAATAAACTCTGGGGAATTACGAGTGTTGCTGGGGCTTCTGAGAAGAATAGAGGATCCAGGGCAAGGATTGCCTCACCTCTCTTGTGTGAGTGAAGCAGCTCATGTAGCATTACTAGAGATAAAGAGGGATATTTTTCAATGAGATATGACAGCCCAAAAGAAAGACATAATGGTAATAAATTGCCATGTATCCAAGAATATGCCTCTAAATGATATAAAACAGAAAAGGACAGAAATAAAAAGGAAAGTGGATGAATCCTAGACCATGCTGGAAAGCTATTACATGCTTTCACCAAAAACTTGTAGAACTAGCTGACAAAAAAAAAAAAAAAATTAAAAGCATAGAAGATACAAATAACACAATAAATAAAGCTTGATCTAACCCATATATTTTGAGCAATACAACAAACAACTGGAAAAATAGTGCAGGTGTTTAAGTACAGATGGGTTATTTACAAAATTCACTACAAAATTGATCATTGGCTAGTCCATTAAGTAAGCCACAGAAAAATTCAAAACATTGAAAGAATTTGAATTATGTTCTCTTACCCCACTGGAATTAAGGTGGAAATCTGTACCAAAAAGATAACCAGTAAGTGCCCCTACATTTGTTTATTTATTTTTGAGTTTTGAAATTTATGAAATTAAGCAATGCATTTAAAAATAATCCATGAATCATAGGGAATCCTAAGCAAATAAGAAGTATTCTGAAACAAATGATTGGGAAACTATGACGTACAGGTGACAGTGATATTTTTAGTTTTGATTCAGCTGATGATCGCACTGGAAGATTCATGAAGTAGTACTCTTAAAACTCTTTCCTTTTCTCTTCTATATATTATATTTTTAAAAAATTGTACAAGGGTATATCTGCTTCAACTAGGTGATTCAACATTATTAAGAATACATCTTTGCATCTCTTAGAATCATCTTCTCTCCTACACCATGAGACATGACATTATAACTGAATGTTTATCTTTGGCAACCTCTGTGGATATAGAATGTGTGTCCCATCATCATAAACTTCTGGGACTGAGGTCTTTCGTGTCATAGGTCAGGCCCCAAATATATATGTATTTTAAGTTTATTTATTTATCTTGAGAGAGGGAAAGAGAGAGAAAATTAGAGGCAGAGAGAGAGGGAGAGAGAGAGAATCCAAAGCAGGCTCTACACTGTCAGCACAGAACCCAACGTGAGGCTCAATCCCATGGAATCATGAAATCAGGACTTGAGCTGAAACCAACAGTTGGACACTTAATCGACTAAGCCATCCAGGCACCCCTCAGGCCCCAAATATAAATGTCATCTTCTTCCTCCTGACTTTGGAATGTAGATGTAGGCAAAGAGTTTCTAGAAGTTTTCATTCTTAACCCCTTTTTCTTCCCTAAAACTTCATGATGGAGATCATATACTTTCTGCCATGTTTTAAATTATGTTCGTATTTAATTATCTGTGTATACCTAATTTATTTTCTTACATTATGATGTAGTACAGCTCCATGAGCAAAAACCCATTGCTGTCAGACAGCCCTGGTTAAAAATCTCACCTGTGTATTTTTTTTTAACTGTATGATATAGGGAAACTTACTTAAGCTCACTGGGACTCAATTTTCTCATTTCAAAATAAAAGTAACAATGCTTACTCTGTAATTTACAGTAAGGAATAGAGTAAAATAACCTATGAACAATGCTTTGTATTGAATTTGTCTCTTAGAATACTAATTCCTTTCCCCTCATAAATTATTTTTTGAATCAAAGTGGTCAATGGAAAAATATCTTTTATGTGATAGAGAAATTAATATCTTTCTTTTTCTTTGCAAGAGTATAGAATATTTAGAGGGCATTGGTATTTTTAGGATGAAAAATGTAGAGTGAATTAAACTCATTAATTTTCCATATATTCTCTGAAATTATTTTTCATAATATCTTGCTTGTCAAATAAGAGATTCATATAAAAAGCCTCATAAGAAATTCCAATAGGAAACAAAATGTATTAAAAGTATTATTAGCTCTTTAATGGGACTCCAATTTCAACATTTATGTAAAGATTTTTCCTTTTAGTGTGGCTGCAGTTTCATTAAAATCTAAATTAAAAGAAGAGAAGAGATGCTTTTCTTAAAATGACCAAATCTGTATATTTTTCCCCCAAAAGTATCAGAGATGGGAAAAAGCTAGTGGAAGCACACAAGGCTTTTAAGGTTCATGGTCAGACCCAGGGAACCATTGTCATCCTTGCCTTCATGCCATCAACCAAAGGCAGTCAGAGAGCAAGGGGATCACGAATGCACAGTCACCCCCACTGAGGTTGCTGGGTTGGGGGGGGTGAAGCAACAGTTTAAAGCACATAGGTACCATACATTCATGTAAGGTTAATTAGCATATAACTAATTTTGGGCTTAACCAAACACAAAATGTCATTAATTCATGTTTTTATTCACTCATTAATGCAGTCAACGACCAAATAAGTATTTAAGGGACATCAGGGACTTCTGTGAAGTTAGTCTAGTCACTGACCCTGGCTTTAAAAACATTAGAATTATCACTTCATTTGTTCATGTATTCAGCAAAAACTTCTTGAACTTCTATTAGATGTCAAGCTATTTGGCAAATGATTCCCAAAATTTAGCTATCTCTTTTACCCAACAATTCTCTGTACTGGATAAAATAATTCAGTGACTTAGATGTATCATATACAAATGATTATTCCTGGAGAGTTCACCAAGATTCTATATTAAATAAAAGTAGACGCCCACTTTTTGGGTCGTCTGGGTGGCTCAGTCCGTGAAGCGTTGGAAGTCAGCTTAGGTCATGATCTCATGGTTTGTGGGTTCGAGCCCTGCATCAGGCTCTCCACTGACAGTGTGGAGCCTGCTTCAGATCCTCTCTCTCTTTCTCTCTCTGCTCTTCTCCCACGTGCTCACTCTCAAAAATAAATAAACATTTTAAAAAATAAATAAAAGTAAACACTTTTTATAGATGATTTCTGAGATTATAAACATAGAAAAGATTGGTAAGATCTCTTTGTAAAGAATTTTGGGCTAATATTTTTATGGCAATATTTTTTTGCCAGATGTTGCCAACTGTTGGCCTACTGAACATATTCAGACACAGATGAATTTTGTTTGGCCAGCATAGAGGTTACACATTCTTGCATTTGAATATATACAGGTGTGGCACATACCCTCTGGTTCATCACATCACCCTCTACTTCTATACTAAGGACTCAGTCTATCCGTACATCGGTTAACCTTTCATGGCCCTGCAGCATTTGATTTTATAAACTGTGCTCAGTGGCATATAACATTGGAGCACTGGTTACCATTCACACATGCATTTGAACAGTTCCAAAACTAGTGAGAAAGACTTAAGTCTTGTAAGTATTATGTGAGATGACCCATTTATTCAGGCACGTTAAGCAAAAACATGTAATATCTGCACTTCAGATGGGGAATATAAACTAAGTAAGCAATTGAGGTATCTGTCTGAGTTAAAAACCAAAGACAAATATGACAGTTATTGTCCTCACTGAGCTCACTTTTTAAGAGGCAATCAACAAACTATTTTTGATAAACCAGGACAAAGCTTCCACATGGATGTGATGATACCTGGACTGAGTCTTGAAGGCAAATAGTTTGTTTTGTAGGTGAATATGGAGAAGAGGGTATTTCAGGTCCAGGGAAACATAAGACAACAATCACACACACGACTTCCTGGGTGAAAATTAAGTACATTTGAGCCCCTGAGACCAAATGATGAAGGGCCTTTGTCACCAAGGCATGCCCCCCAGCCTGCTATTAACCCACTGATCAGTCATCTATATTTGGACAGTTCTGTATCTCCATAATAGCTATTGCTAATCGCCTATCCCCTATCCACTCTGCCCTTCTTTCTTACCCAATTCTACTTGGAAGAAGGTGATACGTGTAAAAAATCTTGATTTTCCTACATGCCATCTTGCAGTTAGGTTTGGCCATGAGGCCCTCATTCTGGGAACCAAAATGTCAGTGAAAGTTTTGGTTAGGGCCTTTAGGAAAGCCATTGCCTTCCAGATAAAGAGACACAGACTGACATGTGTCTTTTCCCCTTTCCTCTTTGTTTTTACCCTTCCTCCTACCTGAAACATGGACATAAAGCCTGCATTGTTGTTGTCATCATGAGAGCATAGAGCTAAAGGCCAACTGCTAACAGCGGTGGGACAGAAAAACAAAATAGAAGGCTTCTAGGTCTCATTATGGAGTCATGGAACCATTGCATCAGCCTTCAACTACCTGTTTCTGGATTTTTTTCCTTGTGTGGCAAAAATAAACCTACTACTTGTTTAAACCACTTCTGGTCAGGTTTTCTGTTTCTTGCAGCCAGATGCAGTCTTGACTGATAAACCATGAAGCCAGATCATAAACACTGGGAATCTATAATGTTGTGCTCAGAATTGGGATGATTTCTACTTGTAGGAGATACAAAAATAACAAGGATGTGGTCTTTGATCCTCTCTAAAGTATGCTCAATAAAGGAAACTTGTGCTTCTATACTGAATACTGTGCTTGTGAGCCAGTAATCCAAGTACCTGAAGACATTCATTAATCTTCCATGGAATGTTCATTCATATAGTCATGTACACACCTACTATCCCAATTAGTTTAATATTCCTCATAACAGCACTTTGCTTGGAGAGAGAATCTGGACACGGGCTCCTGGATTGCTCAGTCAGTTAAGCACCTGACTCATGATTTTGGCTGAGGTCATGATCTCATGGTTTGTGAGTTCGAGCCCCGCCTTGGGCTCCTAACTGACAGTACAGAGTCTGCTTGGGATTCTCTCTTTCTCTCTCTCCCTCTCTCTCTCTCTCTCAAGATAAATAAACTTTGAGAGAGGAGAGAGAATCTGGATATACTGAGATGTCCTTATTTAAGTAACAGCTTATATGTTAATAGCCTTGTATAAGATATGTTCTTATGGTGCATGTTGGATGTGGGGTGTTGGTAGCGGGATAGGTAAGAAGAGCCTCTCATGGAGAGGTGAGGATCGACACCACAAGAGAGACATTCCAAAGGAGTAAGACTTCAAAATATATTCATTTTCAGGAAGGCTATTCTTTTTCTCTGAAATATAAAAGAATATGTTTGGGGCGGGTTCTTATGTGTACATTAGCCTTTGACACGGAGTGGAAAAAATGACTGGCATTTCTCTCCAAGTAAATCTGCTTCTTTTTCTCCCAAGAATCAGTATAGCATCTATTCAATGACTTCCTGTGTGGAAGAAATGATAGGAGATTTTCTTCTTCAGTTGGAAGGAAAACTTTTGCTCTCTGTAACCCAGACCCCCGGGGAATGTACTGGGCCTTGGTGCCGGTTTGGTTAAATCACATACTCGGATCCTACAGTAGGGAACACTAATGCCGGCATGAACGACTGTGCACCTCCTCAAAGTTGAAACATTCTCATTTTCTCTGCTAGGAATGACCATTTTCAGAAAAAAAAACAAGAAACAGCCATGGTCTGATAAAAAATAGGTTTTTCTGAATGGGAATGAAGTCATGAGAGCCTTTTTTTCTATGATGTTACTTTCTCTTTTATAGACAATTTTTTGTTGACTCTGTGGTAATCTAAGTTTACTGAAAAATTCCACGTGTTTATGATTTTCTTAAAGATCAGGCTGTGTTCAAGTCTCATGCCACTGAGCTGTGACTGTTTAAACATAAAATGTTTCGGCTTGTTAAATGTGTTGATTTACCAAGGAACGCTGCTTTATATCTCATGAGAAACTTTTTATTGGAATAATGAGAAATAGAAAAACAAGGTTCCCAAAGTGGAAGTGGTTTTGACGTCATCTAATTTGACTTATAAAATAAGTTTTGAATAATTCCCATGGGTTCCTGAATGATAGTTTTCTATGTTATTTCAAGGTGAGAATGCTTTTTTTTTAATTTTTGTTATTTTTTTCTTTAGATTTACATCCAAATTAGTTAGTATATAGTGCAACAATGATTTCAGGAGTCGATTCCTTAGTGCCCCTTACCCATTTAGCCCATCCCCCCTCCCACAACTCCTCCAGTAGCCCTCAGTTTGTCTCCATATTTATGAGTCTCTTATGTTTCTCTTAAGTTTTGTCCCCTTCCCTGTTTTTATATTGTTTTTGTTTTCCTTCCCTTATGTTCATCTGTTTTGTCTCTTAAAGTCCTCATATGAGTGAAGTCATATGATTTTTGTCTTTCTCTGACTGACTAATTTCACTTAGCCTAATACCCTCCAGTTCCATCCACATAGTTGCAAATGGCAAGATTTCATTCTTTTCGATTGCCAAGTAATACTCCATTGTATTATATATATATATATATATGTATACATATATATATGTATACATATATATGTGTATATATATGTATACATATATATGTGTGTGTGTATATATATATATATATATGTATACACACACATATATATGTATGTATACCACATCTTTATCCATTCATCCATCGATGGACATTTGGGCTCTTTCCATGCTTTGGCTATTATTGATAGTACTGCTATAAACATTGGGGTGCATGTGTCTCTTTGAAACAGCACACCTGTATCCCATGGATAAATGCCTAGTAGTGCATTGCTAGGTTGTAGGGTAGTTCTATTTTTAGTTTCTTGAGGAACCTCCATACCGTTTTCCAGAATGGCTGCACCAGCTTGCATTCCCGTCAACAATGCAAAAGAGATCCTCTTTCTCCTCATCCTCACCAACATCTGTTGTTGCCTGAGTTGTTAATGTTAGCCATTCTGACAGGTGTGAGGAGGTATCTTATTGTGGTTTTGATTTGTATTTCCCTGATGATGAGTGCTGTTGAGCATTTTTTCATGTGTCAGTTGTCATCTGGATGTCTTCTTTGGAGAAGTGTCTGTTCATGTCTTTTGCCCATTTCTTCACCAGATTATTTGTTTTTTGGGTGTTGAGTTTGATAAGCTCTTTATAGATTTTGGATACTAACCCTTTATCTGATATGTCATTTGCAAATATCTTCTCCCATTCTGTCGGTTGCCTTTTAGTTTGGCTGATTGTTTCCTTCGTTGTGCAAAAGCTTTTTATTTTGATAAGGTCCCAGGAGTTCACTTTTCTTTTCCTTGCCTCTGGAGACATGTTGAGTAAGAAGTTGTTGCGGCCAAGATTAAAGAGGTTTTTGCTTGCTTTCTCCTCGATAATTTTGATGGCTTCCTGTGTTACATTAAGGTCTTTCATCCATTTTGAGTTTATTTTTGTGAATGGTGTAAGAAAGTGGTCCAGGTTCATTTTTCTGCATGTTGCTGTCCAGTTTTCCCAGCACCACTTGCTGAAGAGACTGTCTTTATTCCACTGGATATTCTTTCCTGCTTTGTCAAAGATTAGTTGCCCATACATTTGTGGGTCCATTTCTGGGTTCTCTATTCTGTTCCATTGATCTGAGTGTCTGTTCTTGTGCCAGTACCATACTGTCTTGAAGTTTTGTAGTATAGCTTGAAGTCTGGGATTGTGATGCCTCCTGCTTTGGTTTTCTTTTTCAAGATTGCTTTGGCTATTCAGGGTCTTTTCTGGTTCCATACAAATTTTAGGATTATTTGTTCTAGTTCTGTGAAGAATGCTGGTATTATTTTGATAGGGATTGCATTGAATATGTAGAATGCTTTGGTAGTATTGACACTTTAACAATTTTTGCTCTTCCTATCCAGGAGCATGGAATGTTTTTCCATTTTTTTGTGTCTTCTTCAATTTCTTTCATAAGCTTTCTATAGTTTTCAGTGTATAGATTTTTCACCTCTTTGGTTAGATTTGTTCCTCGGTATTTTATGGTTTTGGGTACAACTGTAAATATGATTGATTCCTTGATTTCTCTTTCTGTCACTTCATTGTTGGTGTATTGGAATACAACCAATTTCTGTGCGTTGATTTTATATCCTGCAACTTTGCTGAATTCATGAATCAATGGTAGCAGTTTTTTGGTGGAATCTTTTGGGTTTTCCATCAAAGTGAGAATGTTTTAACCCTAAGAGTGTTTTGAACAAAATATTTTCATCTAAATAATATGAACCCCAATAAATGTCATCTAGAACGTTTTATCCAGAGATTTCATTAATCCTTTTGATTTCATTGGTCAGTTTTCTCTTCATCATAGTCAAAAGATTTCCATTTATTTTTATCTTACTGAAAATATTTTCACTTGTACAAATACTTTCTCAATTAAGTTGGTAAGAAAATGCAATTCATTAACTAATTTTTTTGACCAAAATAAATTTTTATTCATCAATTCTGATATAACCTTTTGTGACCTTTATTTCCACCAATTCTAATTTTCCTGAGTCAAAAATGGGATGTATTTAGTTCTTAGCATATGTGAGGAATTTGTGAGTCAGATCAAAGAAAGACAGATATGAGAAGGAGAGAGGACAAGTAAGACAAGAAAGGTGAGGACAGAAAGAGAAGTGAGAAGAACATAAGAACGAAAAATGGTCTGTTAGACATCAACATGAGAGGAAGCATGTGATGTTGACACAAACCAGAGAGCCAAGAAATCATGTTGGCCATATCCTAGATGGTGGCCTAAACTCAGGTTCTTCTTCTGACTGAATTCAACTCTAGCCTAAGAAGGTGAGATTTGGTATGCCCTTCCCCTGCAGGGCTCTACCTTCCATCAGCCTACCCACTATGGGCTAATACCCAGCCATCTGGCTAGTTGATGGACCTAGAGCCAAACAGGGTTTCCACTTTGGCTCTGACATCCTGCACCACCAAAGTTCAGCTTGTGTTCGAGTGTTCATGTATTTTTTTTTTTTACTGTCTGCCTCCACTTGAGCTATCATTTTATATTTGAGTGGAAGACAGATGGAGCCCTGAGAGTGAACTTTCAAGCCATCCCAAGTATGAGACAAGTCAGGATCACATTTTAATGAATGAATGAGCACATATACACTACACATTGCCATCATCATATTAGTCACCTGCAGGTACTTAAGTTTATATTTGGCGATTGGAAGCATTCAGGACTCTTTAACCACCTTTTTTTATTTATCTTGGAATTTGTTTCTTTTATAATATTTCTTCATCTTGTTCAATACTTGGAATTAAATGAATATTCTTTCTGTAAGACTTTATTATCAATAGGGATACACGCTAGATAAATAACACTCTTAAGTTGAACTATTTCAATCTACAATTCAGTAATATTGACTGAGTACCTACAAAATATCAAGCCCTCTAGTTGTTTACAAAGATTTGGAAAGCTTACAAATTATTTGGCACTTTAAGTTACTTACAAATGCACTTTTTATTTGCTTGACAATGCTATTCATTTTCCCATAAAAGGATGATTT
Organism: Panthera uncia; assembly: GCF_023721935.1. Lineage (NCBI taxonomy): Eukaryota > Metazoa > Chordata > Mammalia > Carnivora > Felidae > Panthera > Panthera uncia. Next base: position 99,041,318 of record NW_026057584.1, on the reverse strand, counting down.
ATGCTGGCTTTCATTTTTACATTATCTATGGACTCCAGTCAAATGCCAATGTCACCCACCAGTTTCTGGGGATTGTGAAATCTACCCTTTGAGAGTTATTTCTTTAATTGGAGTGATAGAGTCTGGAACTGCTCCCGTGCCTTGGCTCATAACCCCAGGGTGTCCTTAAATGCTATGTTGTCATCAATTATCCAAAACAGAGCCATTATAGTCTATCCAAATCATCAAGAGATGGATGAGCTTGCCACTGAGAGAACAGTGAAGGCAGCTGCAGGTTGAGATGCTGGCCAATATATATAATATGTGTTTCCCAGGACATGAGAGGAAGAAACAGACTGTGATCCAAAATCATGGCAAATATAGGTAAGGCTTTGTTGCACAAAATATGTTTCTGAAGCTTAAGACCTTTTCTCTGGCCATCACAGTGGACCAGAGAGAACTAGAAGTTAAATCAGACATTCAGATTTTCATTTTGGTAGTAACTCTTTTTCTTCTAATTCAACAAATATCTATTATGTACCCACTATGGGCTTGGCGCAATGCAAGTGCTAGTGATACAATTAAGCTCAAGAAACTTAAATTCTTGGTACTTAATTGAGTAATGATATGAACAATGATTGAGGTATAATTGTGATGAGTGCTACACAGAAGAAGCAAAACATAGGAAAATGCCTACCCTGAGAAAGTCTAACTCGGTTAGAAGTTGGGAGAAATCTAGAAATGTTTTCCTGCAGAAATAAAATTTAAACTGAAACTTGAAAGAGTCAGTTAAAGACAGGCAGGTAAGGACAAGATACAAAGGAGCATAAAAAGTGCCAGGCAGAAGAACGGCATGTAAGAATGTTCTCACAGGGGTGGTTGGCACACCCAGAACATACATGGTCTGTAGGCCATGAGTTACTTATATTACTGGGCATAAATGACCTCTTCCATGAACTACCATGATAGAGATACTTTTCTTAGACTGACATAGTAAAAAAGAATGAGTTTGTTTAAAATATCTAGGCACACACATACACATACACATGGGGAAAGACGGCAAAATACAGTCTGACCTGTGAAGCTGAATTCTGACCTGTGAAGCTGAATTTTATGTGAGCTGTAGAATTGTAGAACTAGGAATGGCCATGAAAATCATCCTAGATGACACTTTATAGATGATGTCAACAAGATCAGAGTTTGTTATTTACCCTGGATTGCAACATTGCTTAAAGGCAGAGCTAAGAATGTGTTTTCTGATCCTGAATTCATTGCTTTTTTTCTTAGACAGTGAGTTTTAAAATAAATTATTGGTTCATATCACATATTACACCAGATTACATATTAACTATTGAAGTCAGAATTTGAACACAGACCTGCCTAATAGCAAAACCCATGTTATTTATACCAAATCATAGTGATACTTGGTAAATGAATGAACCAAATTATATAAACGAATGAGTGAATAAACATGTGAAGCTTGTAAAAAGAATACAAGAATAAAAGAAATAAATAAAAGAATGAAAGAATACAAGCAGTATTTTTTTAATGTATGTTTATTTAGTTTTGAGTGAAAGAGAGCATGAGCAGGGAAGGGGCAGAGAAAGAGGGAGACAGAATCCCATGCAGGCTCCATACTGTCAGCACAGAGCCGGATGCGGGACTCGAATTCACAAACTGTGAGATCATGACCTGAGATGAAACCAAGAGTTGGATGCTTAACCAACTAAGCCACCCAGGTGTTTTAACAAGCAATATTTTGAATTAGGCAGTGTTTTGATTGAATGCACAGTAATGGTTTTGAGAAGAATATTTTTATCCTTCAGGAATTTTTTTTTTTTCCTTTAGAGAGAGAGAGAGAAGGAGAGTGCCAGCAGGGGAAAGGCAGAGAGAGAGAAGCAGAGAGAGAATCCCAAGCAGGCTCCACAACCAGCACAGAGCCCCCTGTGGGGCTGGGTCTTAAGACTGTGAGATCATGACCTGAGCTGAAAGCAAGAGTCAGAAATTTATCTGACTGAACCCCCAGGCATCCCTCGTTCAAGAGTTTTTAAAAACAGAATCCAACTCTGGAATAGGAGATAAAAGGTGCGGGGTTGTTGTAAGAACCTAAATTGGAGGGAGCCTTGGCAAATAAAGAATTCCAGAGTTTGGCAGCAAGAGCACTGGGGTCAGGATTGTGCTGTCACCTTCAACATGGACTCTGTGATGATAGAGGACACATTCCAGCCATCAACCCATCTCTGTAGTGCCTGCTGTCGATTCTAGATTGCTTCCTGGGAATGTCTAATTGGCTGAGCAAGGGTCAAATGCTTCTGCCAGGGAATGAGGAGTCAAAATTACCCCCACCTTCAATTTCCAATGAGGGAGGTAAGATATTATGTCCCTCTGATATTGTAAGCAATGAGGATTTTTATAAAATAGGAAAGGAAATTAGACATTTGAACACCAAAATAATAAAATATTTCACTACAGCACTTTTTCTGAATAGTGATGAGAGTAGGAAGTAAAAAATAAGTTTAAGTCAACTAATACTTTGAATTTGTCTTAGATGAGTTTTCAGTCGTACTACGAGAAAGACGAAGATTAATTCTAAACAGCTAAAAGCAAGAGAGGAAAATAAATCAGTATCAAAGTTAGTAATTCTAAAGCCACATTGAAATGAAAGCAAGGAATTAAATATGCAAATGCCCATTTTTATTTGAAAGATAGCAGTTTTAGGGTGCATCCGCTGACCTATCACAGGAAAATATAGAAATATTAGGGAGAAAAGAGCAAAAACTAAAGACTTTATGTATATATATATATATATAGAGAGAGAGAGAGAGAGAGAGTTACATAGATATAGATATATGGAGATAGAATTAATTACAGCTTTATTTTAGAGGCAGTAAAGAACAGTAAAGAGCACTCAAATGAAATTATTCACACTGTGGGAATGTATAGTAAAAATATCCATCACACTGTTTAGAAAATAAGCCCAAACAAATGAACACTCACGCCCAGATAAAATGAGTTGTTTTTTGGTTTGTATTTATCTGTTTATTTGGTTTACAAAGGCTTGAAGCTTTGTTTCTGTAATCTATTTGGACAGAATAACAGTTCCAATGTATGGGAAAAAACACTGCATTTTTATCATTATACACAGGCACATGTATTCATAAGAAGGGATTTTGTAATAATTGGCTGGAATGAGGGTTGTAGTATTTGTGGGTCTCATCTTTCCTTCATTCCATATCCTCTGTCACTACCAATAGCAAAAACCTATTGATTCAATTCTTTGTATTTCAGTGACGCACTTAGACAAGGAGGTCTCCAGATCACACTATACTTACAGGTCACAGAATGCTATTCTCATCGTTTTAGAGGATTTGAATGAATGCCAAAGGTTTTGGGTGTTTCCCGCATGCAAATTTCTAGAGAGAAATGTCTTCATAAAGAAAGCAGGCAATTCTGGGTACCATCTGAACTTTTCCATGCTCCATGCAGCTTTTCCTGAATGCCATATTTCTTCCTCTCCAAGACTTTAACAAACTAACAATTGAAGATGTACAGACCACTAAAGAGAGACAGGATAAAAGGCATCTGGATGGCTCTGTTGGTTAAGTGTCCAACTTTGGCTCAGGTCATGATCTTGTGGTTCATGGGTTTGAGCCCCGTGTTGGGCTCTGTGCTGACAGCTCAGAGCCTGGAGTCTGCTTCGGATTCTGTGTCTCCCTCTCTCTTTGCCCTTCCCCCATTCATGCTCTAGCTCTCTTTCTCTCTCCAAAATAAACATTTTTTAAAAATTTAAAAAGAGACACTAATAACACATACTGAAGTCTTAACGTGGTACCAAGTGAACATCATCTACAGATGCACTCATTTAATCTTTACAAAGACCCTATAAAATAGACACTATTGCCCCAAGTTTCTTCGAGAGTAGGAAAATGAAGCCCAAGGAGGTTAGCTAAGTAACTAAACAGCTCACTATTACACAGCTCCTAAGTGGAGGGTTTAAACACAGGCTCTTCAAGGCCCAAGTCCATCCTCCTAACTCCTTCTCCTTTGGCTGCCAAACTGTGACTTTTTCTTTTCTTTTCTTTCCTTTTCTTTTCTTTTTCTTTTTTTTTTTTTTTTATCCATCTTCAGCCATGGAGCATGCTCTTGTCACATGTATTTTGTGCCTCCTCCACTTGTGTTTCAGCATTTGGACTTTCAGTTCGGTTGGAAAATAATCAAATTGAGAAGCTTTGTGTGTTAAGCATGTATGGGAGCATTTGCATCAGCTATGAACATTTTGTCCCTTCACCTGAAGTAAGGTAGGTTTGGGGGTTTGGGGGTGCCTCTCTTGAGTTGCCAAATAGGGTAAAGTTCATAAAATGGTAGTAACCAAAAGCATTAGTTTGTTTGGGGTCCCTTTTAAATTCCTATCCTGCTAATGTTTTTTAGATTCTCCTTTGTGTTGTGCATATCCCCTGCTGCAGGTGAACAGTAGCTCTTTCTGTTCTGCTCTTACTAGTAGCTATTTCATGAGTCCTTACGGTGTTACTCATGATCCATGTAAATATCATATAATTTTAAATATTTATAATTACGTACCCCTTGCAGAATCTGATGAGTTCTACAAAAATCATCTTCCGACTACTATCAAATTAACACAGTCACATAAAATATTCAAAATCTAAATTTAGTATCCAGAGATAAAGATTCTGGCACGGTGGCATGAAAAGATCAAAATATGCTCTCCCCAAAATATAAAAGTGGGGGGAAATGATAAAAAAAAAACCACTTCAGAGCTCTGGAAGTCAACCAAAATAAACAACAAATGGAGAAGCACTTATTCATAAGAAGCGACTGGTACCTGTAAGGACAATGGGAGACACAGCCCTTTTTTTCTGGGGCTGCTCTTATCCCTTTTTCCCAGTTCAGGTGAAGGTTTTTCCAGGGCTCATCTGGCCCTGAAACATAGTCGTCATGTGGCCAGAGGGGCTGACTTGATTTGGCATAAAGGCCAAAATCTATGGTCACATTATTAGTAGAAGTTACAATTTGGGGAGAAAACAAACTGAGAAATCTGCTTCTCTGTTATAGAAGGTTGAGAAGAGGTTAATAAGCAATAAATTTAATGAAGAGGGCTGAGAAATTAGAGTTAAAGCAGGACCAGATGAGGTCCTTATACTTCCCTGAGTGACTAGAGTAATAAGCACACATGCAAAGAACATCAAAAGGAAGCAACCAGAAAGTCCAAGTCTAGGCAGAGTTGAGAACTAGTTGAATTTTGAATGTATTCCACAGAGAGAGTTTTTCAGCAAAGGGAAAACTCCTTGTGGAATCCATGCGTTCGAGCACAACCTCTGCCTAAAATACTAATTGGCCACTAAGCCATAGAGACACAGTGGTATCCAGTAGGAAAGTAGAAATACATATTTTTAAAAAATGGAGCAGAGAGGCACCTGGGTGGCTCAGTTGGTAAAGCGTCTGACTCTTGGTTGCAGCTCAAGTCATGATCTTACGGTTCATGAGATCTGATTGAGATTCTCTCTCTCTCTCTCTCTCTCAAAAATAAATAAATAAACATTAAAAAATTGTTTTAAATGGAGTGGAGCCTCTAGATTTGAAAATTATACTAACTGAAATGCACATTTCACTAGATGGGTGCAACAAAATATTTAAATGGTAGAAAAGTAATCCATAAACTTGATGGTAGATGAGTAAATATGATTTAATGTGAAGGACAAATATTGATGATAAGTGAACAGAGCCTCAGAGACATGTGGGACATCATCAAACATATCAACACCCATGTAAAGGGAGTGGTACAAAAAGTAGTTGAGGAAATAATGACCAAAAACTTCTCAAATTTAATGAAAAACTTTATAGATCAAAGAGGTATAATAAACAAGTAGTCAGATATACACAGAATATTTAAATTTAGACATTTTATAAACATTTATTGTAGCAGTCAAACTTCAGCAAGATAAGAAAATGAGAAAATCTTGAATGCAGAGAAAAATGACATATCATATACAGGGGAAATAACAATACAGTTAATGCCTAGCTTCTTATCATAAATGGTGGAGATTACAATGAAGCAGAATGACATATTCAAAAAAAAATGAAACAAAAACTCTCAACTAATAATTTTATATATGACAAAAATATCTTTCCAAAATAAAGCAATATATATTATATATATAAAGCAATACATATATATTATCATATGTATTTATATGTATTTATATATTTATGTATGTGTACTGTAGTAGACAGACTTAACAAGAAATACTGAAGGAATATGTTTAGTCTAAAAAAAATTACACTGAACAGTAACTTGAATCTAGGAAAAGAAATGAAAGTCATCAGAAATGGTGGGTATGTATATAAGTATAAAATATAGTACTTAATTTTTAAATTTTTCTTATGAATTTGTCTTAAAATATATTTTATAAAACAAGAAATATGCCATTCAATTTTTGGGTTTATGACATATGGAGATGTATGATACATATCCATAAGACCACAAAGGAAAGGAGAGGAAATGGATAATTATTAGAGCAAAGTTACTGTACATTATTGGAATTACATAATTATTAATCTAAATTAGTTTATGATAAATTAATATCTATATTATAATATTTAAAGCAAGTCTCAAGAAAATAACTTTAAAATATAGTTTAAAAACCGAGTGCAACTGGGGCATCTGGGTGGCTCAGTGGGTTGAGCATCTGACCCTTGATTTTGGCTCAGATTGTCATCCCAAAGTCATGGGATTGAGCCCCACATCAGGCTTCTCATTGAATGTGGAGCCTGTTAAGATTCTCTCTCTCTCTCTCTCTCTCTCTCTCTCGCTCTCTCTCAGCCCTTCCCCTGCTCACATGCACGTGCATGCATGCACTCTCTGTCTCTCAAAAAAAAAAAAAAAAAAGTTAAAAATTGACTGAATTAAAACGGTACACTAAATATATTTATTTAATATAATGAACAAAAAACGTCATTGATGTGTTTCAATAAAGTAAAATAAAAGTCATATCTTTGGAAATAAAATCAGTATCAGTAAATTACCTTTATTCCTTTTTACCTACCCACTTTGATAAATTTTTTTGAGTAATCCAACGTAAACATATTCATATGCATAGGCCTAACTTGCTGTTGTTTATGACCTTCTAAGATTAACTATGTCCTTCTAAGATTTTCCCTTATGTAAAGTGTTATTGTCAAGGTTATATTCTAAGCAATATATCAAAAAAATAAGTCATCCAGGCTTCTAGTGATTCTCAAAGACACAAGGACCAAAATAAGTTTCTAATACTCTCAGTGGTAAAGAACCAGCTTTACTTTTATTTTTAAATCTGCCACCAACAAGTGCTTTTATAAAATCTAGTAAAATAAATTACTATAAAAAAATGAAATTTTTAGGAAAACCAAAAACATGAGGCAATGTTTTTGTCAATGTGAGAATCAACACATTTCATCAAATTGCTGTCAAAACTTCTAAACACTCAGTTTCTATACTTAATACATTATGATGGTTAATTTTATGTGTCAATTTGACTCGGCCAAGGGAGTACAGATAGCTGATAAAACATTCTGTATGTCTGTGAGGGTATATCTGGAGATTAGAATTTGCACGTGTGGACTGAATAAAGAAGTTTCACCCTCACCAACATGGGTAGGCATCATCCTATACGATGAGGGTCCGAATAGAGCAGGTGAAGGATGGACACATTCCCTCTTTCTGCTTGAGCTGATCTTAAACTTCTCCTATGCTCTGGCATAGGGGTTCCTGGTTTCTAGATGGGAATTTCTACCATAGACCCCCAATTCTCAGACTTTTGGACTCACGCTTACAACCATCTGTTCCCTGGTTCTCAAGCTTTGAGACTGAGACTAAAATATACCACCTGATTCTTTCCCGATTCTCCAACTTGCAGATGGTGAAATGTGGAATTTTTCAGCCTTCACAATAGTGTGAACCAATTCTTATAATAAATATCCCATTTTAGTATCTATCTATCTGTCTATTATCTATCTATCTATCTATCTATCTCCTATTGGTTCTGATTCTCTGGAGAACTCTGACTAATGCAGTCTGAACATGAAGAGTTTAGGTAATGACATTAGGCCACAGAACATATTTTGAGTAGTTCTGCTCTAAAAGACCACCTTTAGTTTTGAGGGCAAAGAGTCTTTAACTGTGTGTTCAAAGAATGTTTATTTGAACTCCAGTAGTTATCCAGGTTTATGTTGCATAAGAACAGAGCAGATGGTCAATTGTATGATGTAACATCAAAGGCATAGAGGGAGTTACCCTGTTCCCCATTCTAATGCTTTCCAACTTGAATACTTAAAGTTTCTTCCTTTCTCGCATGAAACATTTGTTCTTCTCAAAAGGTGAAAATGTAAGAGACACTTGAGCATGGTTAAAAGATCTGAAGGAACAAATTGCCTAGAGAGGAAACAAAGTTAGCCTGAGAATGCTGAAGGGGAAGAGGGAAATAGGAGATAGAAAATAAATTATCCTATTGAGAAGCATGTATATTCCCTAAAGAAGTTTGCTCGGGATGGTGATAAAATCCAAATTACCTTGACCTGGTAATGAGTTTCTTTAGCAGACTTTATTAGACCAAGCTATAGCCATATGTAAGGTTTAATCAAGGTGATAAGATGCTCTTACTTTATGAATGAACTCTGATGCCCTTTAACCTAGTTTAACAATAGTTAAACAATATCTTCTGAATTTGTGTAAGACAACTTTCTATACAGCCTTGCAAACACACATTCCTATTTGCTAGATAATAGCAGATAGAAAAATAAAAAGAAGATGGATTTTGGAAAGTAGTACAAATCAAATGGAAATGAGGAAATTGTGCATAAGTGTAATTTATTTTTTAGACAACCTCGTGTGCTTTTTTAGATATAATCAGTTCCTAACACATTTCTGAATGGTGTCTTTTTCGCATATAAACTCCCTTTTAAACAGGGATGAGGAAAGCTAATGGTTTTCTTTATCAGTGCTAGAATTGGGTTATGATGCAAACATATATGCAAAAATTTGTAAATCACACAGAAAAAAGTGCGTATGTGTAGAAACTATTATGGTTGAGTTTTCTTCTGAAGCTGTGTTCTCAGTATATAAAACGTCTTTGTAAGTAATGTTTAAGGACGGACTAGTTCTTGTAGTTTTATGGAATATTACCACAAGGTCCCTTCCAGTTGTGGTCTATGATTCAATGTGAACAACATTCTGGTACAATAAAGGAATCAGAAGAGTCACTTTTCCTTTTAAGGGACCATGTGATGCCACAAAAGAAATGACACTGGGAAAGTTAGTCCTGGCTTCAGAAGTTTGAAATGCATAAGTCCAAAGAATAAATTTATGGATTGGTGAAACTGAGTCGATATTCAATCTTGACACCATGGTCGTTGTCCTTTTTATATAATCTTATTTTTATAAGTATATACCTAAAATTTTATAAGTCTAACTTATTTTTTAAGTATTTATCTAACATTTTATAAATCTAACTTATTTCTTAACTATTTATCTAACAATTGTGAGTAGAACCTGTTGATAGAATGATGCTGGGTCTGTGCTGCCCATTCTCTTGTTGGAATCTTAGTCGCAGATTAAAATGTAGGAGAAAATAATGTGTCTATATTATAGAATAACCAATATAAAATGGATTTCTCCGAAGTGGAACTTAACGCAGTTCAAATATGTTGTAGGTATTGAGTAAAATTTGTTGAATGAATGTACAATAACTCATTGCTATTTGATCCAGAGATTCTCTCTCCATAGGCAGAAAATTCACTTTTTTTTAACATGGAAAACATTGTAAAAATTATTAATGTGATGTTTTTCCTCCTTGGTTTCTTTAAAATTTTTTAACATGTATTCATTTCTGAGAGACAGAGAGAGACAGAGCATGAGTGGGGGAGGGGCCAAGAGATGAGGAGACACAGAATCCAAAGCAGGCTCCAGGCTCTGAGCTGTCAGCACAGAGCCAGAAGTGGGGCTCGAACTCACGAGCCATGAGATCATGACCTGAGCTGAAGTCAGATGCTTAACCAACTGAGCCACCCAGGTGGGCCCTCTCTCTTTGATTTCTTAAGCATGTATGTGATTTTCACCCTACTTGACTCATATTATCCAAATCCTGGGCTTGTGGAAAAGAGAGAAAAAATTAGGAATTTTAATATTCAACCTCTTACAGTAAAAAACGGGATTTTCAAGCAAGACTACAATGTTCAATTTAAGCTACTTTCTTGACAAAGGACTGCTTATATTTTATTTTTGGTTTTCCTCTTTAAGCATATTAATAGGACGTCAGACTAGATTTTACATGAGGAAAGATAAATAAAAAGAAGAGAGCAAGTTAGATCCTCTCTTGAACTAAGGTATTTAGGAAAAAGAAAAGAAGGAAGGAGAATGAAAAAGCCAGATAAACATCAAACTCAGAGAGAAAGCTGACTTAGGTACTAAGACAAGCACTGAGAAATTATTTACTGTGCTGCTGGAAGGTCATCTCATACACTCTCCTGTATCACCAGTCACATTGACCAGTGTGCTTAGGCAGAGAGAGTTGCAGCACTGAGCTGTCTTGATCGCTCTTGGTTCCCGTGGAGTATGACTGTTGATTTGCTAGCTAATGACTTGCTGCGAGGATACTCATGGAAGGACAAGGTGACCTCATCAGAGGATGTAGGTAAACATCCATGCTAGGGGACAAGAAAGAGGATGGACCAAGAACAAGCACCAATTAAAGCTGAGTTGAGGGGCGCCTGAGTGGCTCAGTCGGATGAGCGTCCAACTTGGCTCAGGTCATGATCTGGCGGCTTGTGAGTTCGAGCCCCAGGTCGGGCTTTATGCTGACAGCTCAGAGCCTGGAGCTGGCTTCTGATTCTGTGTCTCCCTTTCTCTCTGCCCCTAACCCACTTGCATTCTGTCTCTGTCTCTCTCAAAAATAAATAAACATTAAAAAAATTTTTTTTTAAAAACTGAATTGAAGTGAAGTCAACAGAGTACCCCAAAACCATTGCTGAAGCCTAGAGAAATTAGACCATGAATAAACATCTCTCCACCTGTATCAGTAAGGCATGCTACAGCCAGAGATGCAAAAGAAATATAATTCTGGAGATCTAAGGATTGGCATAAGGTCAGAAAGCCCTTCCTTCCATGTCCTACTTTCCATGAAGCATATGGTGTTTGCCCTACCATACATTTAGATGATGGGGAAAAGAGTCCAGGAGATGGGGAAGGTTATTCCAAAGACTGCTCATATTTATGCAAGAAAGATAGAAAACTCCCTTTAAGGAAGTTTAATGATCAAACTGGACTCAAATTTAGTCCAGCTTAGATATTTAGTAATTTTTTCCTGCTAATTGGGGTGTGAGACCTTGTATGAAACAACATATTCAGTTTAGTCAAAAATAAAGAAATTAACTTTAATTTTGAATATTAAAGTGGCATTGTTAGGTAAAATTTATTACTTGGAGACCCTTTCTCTCCCTACAATTTTAATTTAAAAATTAGAATTATCTCTCAAAAACAACAAATATTGACAAACCATGTTGTTTTTTCCCCTCAAATCAGTTAGTTTCTCTTTTGTTTTCTTTGTTGAATCTCCCAGAAGTCTTTAAAAACAGATACACAAATAAATAAGATAGAGTTCTGCCTTTCTTAGCAAGAGGTTGGGGATAGTTCTAGAAGCCCACCTTTATAGCACACTATTATAGCATGTGAAGTGTGACAGTGTGATTTATACAAAATGTCACAAGAATACCAAAGACAGAGTGACTCCCTGGATCAGGGCAAGTTTTGCAGCTGAAGTGCTATTTAACCTAAGCCTTGAAGAGCCAATAGTAATTGGCCAGTATGGGAAGAAGACAGAGGGATATCCCAAAAAACTTATTTAAAAGCCCAGAAGTGAACAAAAACCGGCCATGTTTGGGGACTCTGAGAGTTTGTTGTGACTCAAACATATTGAGCATGCACATAGAAGGGGAGAATGATTAGCTGTAAGGACAGAAGCAATGAGCCAGAAATACAAGCCTGTGTACAATTAAATATTGAATAGTGAGCCATCTGATATTCGAGTATTATGGGAGCCATGAGTATTATGGGAACGTAGAAAAAAAGAAAACTAATGACAACAGAGTGCTCAGTGAAGGCTTCATGAAGCAGATGTAATTTATTCAGACGCCCTCGGCGTTACAGTTCTCATGTTAACAGTATTCTTATTATGCCTCATGCTACCAATGGGCACCAGTCAATTAAAGCATCGGGACTGGAGGGAACAGCATGTAGACCTTCTGATTGAGATGTATGGCTGTTAGGCTGACTGATCCAGCTGTAGGTATGGGGAAAAGACTAGTTTTTTCTGGAAGCTTTTCCTAAGGACTGCTCCTTAGGTACCATTTCCATTGGTGGTTAGGTGTTTCCTATAACAAGAATTTTGTAGGCAAAACTCAATGGGCTTCTATAATGTTCTTTATGAATATTCTGATGGATTTTGGATTGATTCAAGTGGTGATAATGTAAACTATGTTTCCTGAAAAAAGGTAACCACAGAACCCTTTCCTTGAACATTTCACAGGATTAACTTTCCACAGAATATATTTTAAGGAACACAGACACGGTTTGGCTGTTGACAAGAGAATCTAGCATGTCATTGGGCAATAAAATAATTCAAAATATAGCCGGGTGCCCTAGCAGGGTGTGGAGGTCTGCATCAGGAAATACTTAAGTAGGAAATGTTTAGGTAGACAAGCAAGGAAATGTACAATGTACAAGGAAATTTTTATTAGGGATGCTTCACAGTATCATACCTGACCCAATGTACTTAAAGTATTCATTTCTATGGAAAACCTTTCTGTCTTTTATCTTGTCTCTGAAATGTACATTCAACCGTTTTGACTAGTTGCTCTTGAGTCTCTCCTTCCTTGTCCTTTGGTTTTCATCCCACATCACTACATCAAATTATTTCCTTTACAATATTTTTTAACCTTTTTTTCTACTAAATTGTCTCCTACCAGAAGGTAAGTAAGCTTTTTGAGACCAAGGACTTTAAGATAAGATCACTGCTGTATCCTCAGTACCTAGCACACAGTAGGTCTCAATATTCACTGGAAGGATGGATGGATGGATGGATGGATAGATGGATGACTTAATTAATTAATCTGGGCATTTGGAAGCTCTTGAGAAATGGCGACTGTGCATTGTCTCATTGTCCTGTAAAAAACTACAAGTAAAATTCACCTTCCCATATTCTTGAGTTTTCTTTTCATTGAAATGTCTTTTAAACTGTCTCATTTCTGTACATGTTCGAAGATATTTTCACACAGAATTCAAGCAAATTGACACGGTTCTTGGATGGAAATTTTAATTCTTCTTCCTTTATAATTATACTTAGCATATGCTTCACACGTGTTCCTAATAGCTGAGAAATGCTGTCGTTTAGAGTGATTTTTAGTCTCCTGGTGTCTTCAATTAAAGGGAGCCTCCCATACCAGCTGCAGAGCCAATGATGACATTGTTGTTATAGTGTTATTTCTAATTATTTTAGCATATATTGACCACAGAATATTTGTATTTTAAAAATCCATAATTAAATAATTAATGCAGGCAATGATCATAATGGCCGTTAACATAAAATAGGAGACATTATCTGCCTTCTCATATAAGTGTAAAGCTTCACTTATGAACAAGTGTTGCAAAAAAAATTGTTTTTAATCTTGAATCAGATTAAGCCTCCAGCTCTGGTGACCAGTGTCCATTAAATACAGAGGACATAAATATATCACATGACCCCACATGCAAGCAATCAGTGAAATCTAGACTGTGGAAAAGTCTGGTCAACAACCAGTCCATTTTTTTTTTTCCAACAAATGAATTGCAAGACATAAAAGATGAAAAGAGGTACATTTAATGTGTGGACCTTGTTTTGATCCTAATTTAAAAAAATCAATGGCAAAAAGAAAATAAAACCAACAAAAAGCACTCTTATAAGAAAGTCCTAGGAAATTTAATACCTTATTATTTTCTAGAAAATGATCAAACTCACTTGAGGAGATCCAACTAAAGAGATTCATGTTACTGTATTAACCAATACACCTTTCATACAACTATTTTAAAACATCATTATGTATCCTTTCTGTGCTACCCAGGGAGAGAGCCATAAGGTGTTTTATGTTCATGTCATAACTTAAAGGGAAACTTTCACAGTGTCCAGAGACCTTTATGTCCTGCAAGTGAAGGAGGAGGGTGTCCTCAAATTCCCTGCAGCAGGAACCCATTTAGGTGGCACCAACCTTGACTTCCAAATAGAACAGTGCATCTACAAAAGGAAAAGTGATGGTATCTACATCATAAATCTGAAGAGAACCTGGGAGAAGCTTCTGCTGGCAGCTCGTGCCATTGTTGCCATTGAAAACCCAACTGATGTCAGTGTCATATCATCCAGGAATACTGGCCAGTGAGCTGTGCTGAAGTTTGCTGCTGCTACTAGAACCATTGTTATTGCTGGCCACGTTACTCCCGGAAATTCACTAGCAAGATCCAGGCAGCCTTTCCAGAGCTGAGTGGTTACTGATCCCAGGGCGGACTCTCTCAGAGTCCTGAGACTCTCTCAGAGGCATCTTACGTTAACCTGCCTATCATTGCTCTGTGTAACACAGATTCTCCTCTGCCCTGTGTGGACATTGCAGCCCTTGCAATAAGAAGGGAGTTCACTCTCTGGGTCTGATATGGCAGATGCTGGCCCAGGAAGTCCTATGCGTGCGTGGCACCATCCCCCTCGAGCATCCATGGGAGGTCGATCTCTACTTCTGCAGAGATCCTGAAGAGATTGAAAAGGAAGAGCAGACCGCTGCCATAACGGCTGTGACCAGGAGGAATTTCAGGGTGAATGAGCAGCTCCAGCTCCTGAGTTGACTGCTACCCAACCTGAAGTCCCGGACGGGTCTAACGGCCTGCAGAGCCCTCTGCAGCGCCCTGCAGCGGTTCCCTACTGAAGTCTGGAGCACTCAGCTTGCCACTGAAGTGGCCCACAGTTCCCACTGCTCAGGCCACTGAATGGGTAGGAACAACCATGGAGTGGTTTTAAGCTGCTCTCTACAAACGCAAACAAAATGGAAATAAGGTTGTCAGAAAATAGTTTCTAATAAATAAATAAATAAATAAATCCACATATTATAAAACACATAGAATTGCAGGTTGCTGTATACAAAGACATATTACTAAAGGTTAAAATATTCTCAGGAAAGTTGAAAGTTCTGGGAGAAAAAAAAAGTTTTAATCTCATTTTTCAGCAATTTCATGGCTATCTTTATAAGAATTTAAAAATTATTACCATTCCTCAGGAAAAATTCTTCTTTGTCTTCTGGGGCTTGATGGCAATGAATTTACCTAATCACTACCACCTGCCTTACTTATGACTCACAACTCAGGGCTAGATATGTCGTTGTAATTTCTTTCATGTATCAAATAAAAAAAGTGCAGCTCCTAAACTTCCAGTGATTAGTGGGTGATCTTAGAATGTTCTTTCCAGTTTCGGAGGCTAAAGTTTTAGACCAGTGAATGAAGTAATGAGATGGGAGGTATCTAGAAAGCTTTGGGTAGACTCTTGCCTTTTGTAATCTGTAGAGGGGAGTGATTATTAGAGACAAATACATGCCAACCACAGTTAAATGTTCAACTTTATCTCAGTCACCAACTTCTCTACTTTCAAAACTTTTGTCAGAAGTAAAAGAACAGGGGCGCCTGGGTGGCTCAGTCGGTTGAGCTACCGACTTCGGCTCAGGTCATGATTTCACAGTTTGTGGGTTTGAGCCCTGTGTCGGGATCTGTGCTGACAGCTCAGACCCTGGAGCCTGCTTCGGATTCTCTGTCTCCCTCTCTCTCTACCCCTCTTCTGCTCGCACTCTGTCTCTCTCTGTCTCAGAAATAAATAAACATTAAAAAAAATTTTTTTTAAAAGAAGTAAAAGAACAGATTTATAGAAAAGTCATCATTTTCTTCCTCTTTCTCTCTTTGCTATGTACACATATGTTATTGACGGGAAAAATACAGTGGCCGACATGAAGCAAGGGAGTGGAAAAAGTGAGCCAAAATTGAGAATATCCATTTTCTGGATAGTCAAGTGTTAGCTGTTCTGATATTGAAATAGAAAGATCCTTATTCATTTCATTCTCTATGTATAATCCATATGTGTATGCACATATGTGTTATGGATGTGTATAAATAAATGCAAATCCATACACTCATCTATATATGTAAGACATACACAAATATTTATATACAGAGAGAGAGAGAGAGAGATGAAAGAGAATAAAATTCCAAAGAACATTCTTTTCTCCTTAGAGAGTAATGTACTGTATCTCTTCATTTCCTATATGTTTTCATAATGAATGTATGACTTACATTTTTCTGGATTTATGATACATTTCTAGAGATATAATTGCTATAACTTTACTTTTATAAAGAAAGATATTATTATAATACTAAGTGATTAGTATTATGTTATTAATAAAATAATCACATAAAATAGCATGGACAATAATATTAGAAGATTTTCTTTTTTTCCTCTTTACTGGAAAAATTATCATTAAGGAAGGTATAGGAGAAAAATAATCCCTTCTCCTTTGTTTTTTATTTCTACATGTAGACATACCGAGACACATGAGCATAAATTTTAAATGACAATTTAAAACATGCTTTATATAAAAATATAAATAAAATAGAACATTCTTTCATATTTAAGATTATGAAAATATAGCATATTTAGAGCTTTGAGGGGGAGGGAAAAGAGGGCAGAAATTTCTTTTTTCTTTTTAATTTATTCATTTTGAGTGAGAGGGAGAAAGCAGAAGTGGGGTAGAGGTAGAGAGAGAATCCCAAGTAGGTTCCATACTGTCAGCACAGGACCCGGCACAGGGCTTGAACACTCGAGCTGTGAGATTATGACCTGAGCTGAAGTCAGACGCTTAATCCACTGAGCCACCCAGGCACCCAAGGGCAGATATTTCTAATGTGAATTCTAAGTTTCTTAAAATAGTAACTCCAGTGCTACTAGGCTGACATTTAGACCTATGCCCAGCATGTACAGGCTACTCACGATTATTTTTTAATGAATTAACTAAGTGACAAAAGAATGTCAGCCTGATAGGAGACAGGGGAGATAGAAAACCTGAAGATTTTTAAGGGAACAATGGAGACAAAGTAGTAGAGTCAGAGGGTTTTTAGTAAAGGGATGGGAACTAACTCAGAAAATGTTTTCTCCCCTTATAAGTATAGATGCAATGTTAATGCTTTTCTTCCGTCCCTTGAGAGTACAGAGAAGTCTCAAAGGACTTTCCAGACCTGCTACTGACAAGCTGATCTTCTGCTGCAGGGTTCTTCTTCCTGCACGCCCTACACCTGTCCTTCTGAGTTTCATAAAATGGTCAGGACCAAGATTTCCAGGCTTACCGCCACAGTATATTACAAGAATCAACTCAGATGGATGTGTTGGCACTTTGAAGCAATAAAATTCCCCCAGTTATGGAATGTTTACTATTGTTACTATAATTGTTATTTTTAATAACACGTGCAGAAGTGGCTCAAACATTGTTCAAAATCAAACTCACGTCATTTCGATAGTCACAATAGCTGTGATCCTTTCATTTTTTACCCCCAAGTTAATCGCTAAATTGCTCATCATTACAGTGTATTTAGACCTGAATTTAAAACCCACCAACCCCCACAATAACAGCAAGGCCCCTTCCCACTCTTGCCTAATAAATGTCAAATACCTATCCACTTCTCTAACGATACTTTACAGGTAACCTGTTATTCTATAGAGTTTTTTGTGTTTTAAGAAACAAATGTATTTCTGTAGAAGCATTTCAATTTTATTATGTTCTTTAGGTTTTAATTAGACCTCCGGAGAAACATCCAGACACATGAATTAAAAGAAAAAAGGTAGAGGCAGCGGGAACACTCTAAAGATTACATAATCTTTAGATTTCATTAGTCTTTGGAGTTGAGTATTTTACTGTGGACGTTCCAGATGGAGATTTTACCTGTAGCACTCATACATAAAATGCCACCCCGCAGGTTGAACTTACCAGAGCCCTCCGCTAGATCCAAACTTGATCAGGCATTTGGTGGCACAGGCTCTCAATATGGTAGCTATTAGCGGCATAAAAAGTATCATCAGCTTTTTATCCTGCTGTGGCTCCATGCTGACTTTTGTTTCTTAGTTTCCCTGAGTACAAAACAAATTGATAGGGTATTTTGCTTTGTTGTATCTCTGTAGACATCCCTTCATCTTCTTCCATTTTAATAGGCCAATCTCACTTTTCAATGCACATACGTTGTTCATTTGATTTTTGCTCATCAGTTCAGGTTGATGCTGATTAAGAACTTCCATTTGAAGTTTAGCGGTAGACCCGGGAATAAACAATAAGAACTCCTTGTCATTAAGGAGCCCAGGGTAAAGAAGGAGATACCAATGTGTAATTAATTGCTTGTAATATGGCAGGATACATGGGCAATGGCTTAAAGAGTTGTAGAAGAGATACTGATAATTTCAATCTCGAAGTCACTTGTTATCTTTGACATGCCATCCAACAAATTTCACAATAAAGTGTGGCTTATCTAGTATCCTGTCAATTATAATTTTCTGTGGGTTACTTTTTTTTTTTTGTAGTTTTCCCAAACAAAATCAACTGATATCCCTGATAACGAACATGAAGCAGTCTAAGACAAAAAGAGTGGCTTCTGAACATTAAATGGCTTAATTAAGCCCTGGGTTATTTTGTTATTAAAATTTCTTATTTATTATATTCTGTTCCATTAAGAATTGAAATTGCTAATCTGATATGTAAAATCAGTTTTCATAAGCCAGTTTGTCAAGGAGGAAACAGTTCTCTATGCTAGAGTTTACAGTTTCTCATGCATGGTGAGGATGTAGAAAATAATGACCATATACCAAAAATTATTCACTAGGCTTTAAGCTCTATTTATTCTTATATCCTCCAGAATGAACTCATTCCAAGAAAAGGGAATATTTTGTATTAGTAATTGCAGAGAGCAGTAACACACTCTTGATTCTGTCATGTTTGATATAAAATATTCTAACCCATCGAAATGAAATTTTCTTTGTTACCCATATATTTTGCTTCTTCGCATTCCTTAAAATTCAGGGCAAAAGAAAATAAAATAAACTATATCAAAGAAAGTTTCCAAAATCAAGTTTTTAAATGGGACTTTCTCTGTTGCCAGTTTTGATATTTGTACCGGGTTTCTGTTTTGTATTGTCTACTCTCCATCTCTGTTTTTTTTCTGCTGTCTCTGAGTTTAGGTTTTCTGTTTTCTACACTTTGCCTTCTCTTCTTGTCCACTTTTGGTTCCCAAAAGGAAGCCTGAACTAGCTCTGCTTTATGTCTGTTTGTGCTCTAGAGTGAATCATCACCATATTGAGGAATTCATGAAAGTTGATCTTTTTTTTTTTTAACTATTTTTGTATTTTATGTTTATTTATTTATTTATTTTGAGAGAGAGGTGAGAGCAGGAAAGGGGCAGAGAGAGAGGGAGAGAGAGAATTCCAAGCAGTCTCTGATCTGTTAGTGCAGAGCCCAATCACAAACCATGAGATCATGACCTGAGCTGAAATCAAGAGTTCAGACGCTTAACCGACTAAGCCACCCATGCACCCTGAAAGTTGAATTTTTTTAGTTACCCAGGGATCTTTGTATTATCACCAGTGATTCAACCAGTATGGACAGCTCGTTTCTAAAAAAATGGAGGTGTTGGCAATCTTAAAAGAATATTTTTATTAAAGAGGATGGTGAAAGGATGGTGAAAGATGCAGAAGTCCAACTGCAATGGATTGTGTGGCTCCCACCTCCTGAGACTGACCTCATGGAGTGGGATTCACAACCTATCTTTCTAACTAACAGCTAACCAACAAATTAACATCAAAACTCTTATCATTGCTTTCTTCCCATCATCTTCCTTTTGCCTGACTGTTCCTAGGCTGCTTGTTTCTGGTCAATGAAAACAACAACAAAATTGCGCTGCTATGAAATGTGTAGTCAAATCAAAACAATACTCACCAAACTCGTCCAGGCCATCAATGTACCTTTCAAATCCTGTGTGATTCATATGGCATCGTCCTTCTTTGTTTTCAGTTCCCTCTATCCTCTCAACACTCTATATTCCAGCCACTTGAAATCCCCAATTTTTCTCACGTTCTCCTTCAATGCATGATATAATTTTTCCTTTCATTTAGTATGAGTCAAGTTCCAGTGCAGGGATATCAGATCCAAAATATGTGACAGCTAGCATACCGTGTTAGAAGTCCCTTCTTTGTGCTGTTTGAGATTCCCCTGGAAACATCTGCCACTCATCAGAAAATACAGTAAATTATTTGCTTATTTGTTCCTTTTCTCTGCTGGACTATGAATTCCTTGAAGACAGACACTAAGTCTTTTATCTTGATTTCTCTAGCCACTTTTGGGGTTAGCAAAGTTTCTGATGCTGAAGCTATTCCTCTAAGGTAAATTGAATGCATTTGAATGTATCTGGAAGATGACTTAAAAAAACATTTAACTCAATGACAAGTGAGAATATTTTATACACCAAAATGTTGAAAACCCCATCTGCTAGTGTTTGGGCCCTAGCATTTTGTTGAAGGCAGTGTTGAATGCCCACAATACTGAATTCAAAACTAAAGCTCATGAAATTCGAATAAGGACATAAGATATGCCTGCAGACCAGTTTATATTCTGCTTTTGATTAAAATCACATATTTGAAAATTAATTTTTCTAACAACTGATTAAGAACTTTGACGGTAAAGTTCTACATCTCCCCAAAACAGGACACAAAGTAGTAAAACACAGTGGGTGCATGAAGTAGCAAATCGATTTCTAAACCCCTTCTACAAATGTGTCTTCAAAGAAGGTAGACACAGAAGGATCATTTCTCAGAAATCTAATTCCATCAAATATGACTTGGGATCTGTTTAATGTGAACTAATGTTACTTAACCACTTACAAAAGTTAAGCCCAGTGCTTCATGCCTGAATTTTCAGGAATGAAGGAGTCAGCAGTATATTTATTATTGATGGGAAGCCATACTGTCAAGTCTTTTGAGGGGTTCTTAAATGATGAAAATCATTAAAGTCTACCTTCCAGTGAATGTGCTCATATACTATTTCAGATATAAGTGTGTTGCTTGGAGGCCACAAATAAACCTGACACTGTTTGTTTTTGTAGTATTTGAGTAATGGAAGGCTACATTGCATATCTGGATGCTGTCACAAGCACAGAAGGAGAAAGAGGAAGAGGGTGGGAGAGGGTGAGGGGAAGGGCATGGGGGGAGAGAGAAGGAGGGAGAAACAAAGAGAAAGAGAGAGAGAGCGAGAGAGAGAAAACGAAGGCAGGGGCGGGGGGTTGTCCTGGGTGGCTCAGTCAGTTAAGCATCTAACTCTTGATTTCGGCTCAGGTCATGACCTCACGATTCATAAGACTGAGCCCTGAGTGGGGCTACGAGCTGACAGCGTGGGACATGCTTGGGATTCTCTCTCTCCCTTCTCTCTCTCTCTCTCTCTCTCTGCCCCTCCGCCCTTCAGTCTCTCTCTCAAAATAAATAAACATTAAAAAAGCCAGAACTAAAAGGAAATACATTATTATATTCTGGAATAAGCAAAATATAGAACAAAAAATAAATCATTGATGGTCAGGGGCTGCTAATGGAGGAAACCCTTCATAAGAAAGTGGCATGGGGAAATGATGGAGGTGAAGGGATTCTTCCATATCCTGATTCTGGTGGTGGTAGAACTGTGGGATTTGTAAAAGTTTATAGAACTGAATATAAATAAGAATTAATATTTACACTTAACTTTTTAATTTTGAGGTGGTTGTAGATTGACATATAGCTGTAAAATAACACAGAGAGATCCTATATAACCTTCATTCCGTTTTCTCCACTGGTAAAATCTTGCAAAACTGTAATACAATACCACCAACAGGATACTGAGAGTGATAAAGTCAAGAAACTGAACATTTTCATCACCATAAGGATCTTTAATTTTGCATTAAAATTTGATTGGATAAACTCATGCCAATTAATTCGAATTTTAAAATATTAGAATGAGTCTGTTTATACATGTGCTGATAAATTGAATGTTACAAAAATGGATTTAAATATTTGCATATATTGGCAAATTGCTATCCACACTGCTTGTGTATTATCTATCTGTTGGTGTTGATGCTAGTCTCTGTACATACTTATGTCCTTTTTCATGGGGATGATCTTGTACAAGTTTGGGTGTTCCCAAATACCTAGGACAGTTAAACTTCCTTTATATGACACTTTTCTGAAATTGAGCAGATCGGTGCTAAGTACAATTGTTCTTATGGAACTGATAACGTCACGACTTTCAAGAGATATAAACATTTGTCTTGCCTACCCTGGGAAACTTCACTCCAGAGCAGTGACCTGCACTTGATGTTCATAGCTTCTGTAAATATGAGGTCCTTTCATTTTCAGCATTAATACACAAAAGGGCAGAGTGCAATAGCAAAAACAAAAAAAATAGGAAGGGCATTCTTTTAAAACTTTCTCTTCTCTTTTCAGTATAATAGTTACCATCAATATGTCATTAATTTTTTTTTCAGTTATTTATTTATTTTGGGAGAGAGACCATGCACGAGCAGAACAGGAAAGAGAGAGAGGCGAAGAGAGAGAATCCCAAGCAGGTTCTACACTGTCAGTGGAGAGCCCAAAGCGAGGCTTAAACTCAAGAACCACAAGATCATGACCTCTGAAACTGAACTGGATACCCAACCAACTGAGCCACTGAGGTGCCCCATGTCCTTAATGTTTTAAATCATTTCGTAGACATGATACTTATTTGATTCATGATCACACTCCCTTTCTAGATGTCCCATAATGGGTGCCCAGATTTTCCAGTTTGCATCTAAACTCACTCAGAACCGTGTGATTTCTTTTCTTCTAAGAAGCTGTGGGTTTTTGATGGCGTGTGGGGGCCTCTCTTTGCTGATGCTGTGATAGAAGACTGCCACTAGAGTGGCTCTACCTTAGTAGAAGCCTTTAGCCAGCACCTTGAGCTGAGTATTTCACAGACCACGGCCATCATTTCCGGCTCATGCACACTTGTTCTGCCTGGCTTCCTTCTGACACTTGAAGCCTTGTAAGATCTCAAATCTGTGCAATACTAGAGACCCAGTGAACACTTAAATTTACCACCAACCAGAATATCTCCAGAAGAAAACTCACCTTCTGACATCAAGCTGGAAATCTTAGAAGCAGAGCTAGTTGGGGGGAGGGGCTGACAGGCCTTCCCCACTGGTTGGTGGGAAAGCTAGTGCATTGAAAAGCAACACCTTTTGACTCCTTTTCTACATAACTCAAGGTCTCATTGCTGTTGTGTCAATCATGTGATGAACTAGTTGACTTTTTTTCATACTTCAGTTAACTTCTCATTATCATCTTAAACATTATTTCAAGATATTATCTATATATTGTTGAAAGGAATCACTTTGGGAGCACATGGTGGGATGAAGCACCCACTCACTCGATGCTTGTCTGGTTGCAACCTCTCAGGGATACCCTTGCTTCCTCTTCAGAAGCTCATCAACAGCCATAAATGTTTTGAATTAATTTTTTGTCTCGATGAGAATAGGTCTTATTTCCAAATAGGCTGTTGTTGCTGGAATGCCAGTATTCAGGCAGGTACTCCGTTCTCTCCAGTGTTCTCCTGAACCCCCTTTGCCTCAGTAGACAAGTGATCTCAATCTCACAGCTTTCCCTTTCCCTCTTACAAGGCTTGTTGACTTGTCTGACTGGATCTGGGTTCTGAGGTTTTATTTCTAAAGTACCAGGTTGTTAGAAAGCCATCACGAGTGTATCAGGCATCATGCATAAAGTATATCACTTAGCTAACCTTTTCATCCACACATCTCCATAATGACCAGATTTCACCATTCACCTGGTACTTGGCTTTTCCATATGCGAACCTCAGGGGAAAAGCACCTTCTGACATACATTCTATGCTTCCAAGAGTCAGGGCTCTGTGGTGTAATAGTCTGAACATTAGAACTACTCACAGAACTTTTAAAAACTTGAATATCTCTCTCAGTCCCCTCCCCACAGAGATTGACATTAATGCTTTTGGGTTGAGGACTGGCCATCAGAAATTTATAAAAGCTTGACCCATGGGAAACCCTTAGGTATTTTTAGTACTCATTTCCATGATTTCATCAACTTTGATATCTATCCACTAATTTTTCCTTCCTTTCACATCCCCCAAAACTTAAGCAAACAGGTACAAAAAAAGCCAAAGTAACCTCCACCATCAATATTAGCTTATAGTAAGTAGAAATCACAGTAGACTAAAGTTATGGATGCATGCATTTTTTACATTATGTCTTCAAAGATGAAAATACTTGCTTGGAATGCAAGATTAAGATTAATTACCCTTATTTGGATTGAGTTGTTCAAAGCCACATTAATATTTACATTATGGATTCTTGTTCTAAAGTTTTTGACTTTTCTAACGTATGATAAACTCAAGATGAAGAAATCTTAGTCTGCCACATTTATAACTCCTATAACACTATCCAACTTGAATGTGACCAAATTTGTTTGTTTTTCATCCTGGGCTATGCATATATATGTGCCTAGTACTAGTTGTACCATTATGTCTGCATTCAGTAAGCTCATTAATGTCAGTGGGCTGTTACTTGCCTCTCACAGAAATGTTGGTTGCAATAAAATTATAGGTCAAGGTCACCATTTGGTTTTAATGTATATACTTGCTTATGAGCTCTGGTATTATTCCAACTACAGTTAAGTATCCTTGGTTAAAATCTTCAAAGACCCATGGGAAGGATCATTTTGGAGGGCTCTGAGCTAGAAGCTTGGAGGTCTCAGTCGTATAGTAAATATCCCTTTGGCCGGTGGGCAGGGATATAAGATAGAAACTACTTTTTTACTATTGAGGGCTTGGTCAAGAGAGTGGGAACGCGGTAGAACTAGAGGAGCTTCTCGATATTGGGCCATTTGGGGAGGGCAAAATAACTTGAAAGCTCAGAAGACCTGATAAGTATGTGGAACCAGGACCCGACAATCCTGTAACAGCCTCACTCAAGGGATGCTTGAATAGACTGAAGCATATACATAAGGCTAAGCCAGCTTAGAGGTGGAATGTCTGTGTATTTATCATAGTTCTCCAGAAAAAAATAAGAAATTATGTATCTATATATTTCTATCAATATCTCTATCTATAGATATGTCTACATATTTATATCTCAATCTATGATATCTATCTATCTATCTATCTACCTACTTAATGGATAACTGTATCTATATCTAGATACCTAATAGATATAGATATAAATATATATAAAGAGAGAGAGATTTTAAAGAATGGACTCACATGATTATGGGGGCTGCAAGTCTGAAATATGCAAGACAGGATGGGAGAGTGGGGACTGGGGAAGAATTGATGTTGAGTTCAAGCCTGAAGGCTTTCTCAAGGAAGAATTTCTTCTTTTTAGAGAGCCCTTAGTCTTTTCTCTTAACTCCTTCAATGTATTGGATGAGGCCCACCTACATTACAGACAGTAATCTGCTCTACTCAAACTCTACTGGTTTAAATGTGAATCATATCTTAGAAATACCTTCATAGCAACATCCAGATTGGTGTTTGAGCAAACAAGTGGACATCATAATCTGGTCAAGTAGCCACATAAAATTGATCACAGCCTGATTCACCAAATAGAGACATAGAAAAGGAGGGCCAAGACCATTCTTCAGGCAGACTCAAGGGTACGTGGGGTCATAGATTTCACAGGTCTTGACATTCCATGGGATCTAGAAGACTGAAATTCCTGTGACTGGTCCTCCCTTGCCCATTACAATGATAAGCATTCATGCAATGGTCCCTCCATTTCACGCCCACCATTTTCCTGCAGTGCTTAGGGCCAGCAATATTTCTGGAGTTTGCCTGAAGGTTTTTAATAATCAACTTTATCCAGTAGAAGAGCAAGTAGACTTCTGACACCTGTTAACTTAAAAAATACATTTAACTTATTTGGAAGTCCACAGAGATCTTTCTATACCTTTAGTGATCCAGGTAATGATCTCCTTTCTTCACTTCCCTCAATATAGTCTGAATATCCAACCTGTGGCTGTATTTTAGAAACAATGATGTGTCATCTAACTGTGAATGCCTGAGCACAAGAACAACTGAAAGGTGGTCTGTGGTTCTTAACATAAATGTTCAATGATATTCAGTGTTTATGTAGAATTATACTGAAGGCAAATCCATTCTCCACTTTCTAAAACACCCTTTTATCTAGGGTAACTTAGCTGAAAATCAAAGGTAAGAGGAAAAATAGAGCTAGCATTTAAAATATAAAATATACAGTGGAAATCAGACTTTAGATAGAAAATTGGGAATGGTATGCAGACAACATAAGGATTTTATGCAGAATTGTCACCAATTTGTCACCAGTGTGAAAGTTGCAAGGATTTTAATTAACTCAAACGTAAATGTTGTTCAGATGGGCTATAGCAGTGAAATAAATATTACTGAAAATTGTTTTTTATAATATTTAGAGCAATAAATAAGTTCAAGGTTCTTTTGGTATTCGAGGGTTCTGTCAAATAAATCCAATTCTGTGTTGTCCATGGATTTGCACTGGCCAGAAGAAAATGGACTATTTGTTTTGACTTATCCTACAAGGTGAAAGGGCTCTCAGTTATTCTAATAGAAGAACCTAAAAAAAGTTAAAGCTGCTATCGATCTGTCCACAAATAAGTATACTCTGTTAGCAGTATCTCTGTTCATTATGTTCTTCTGACCTGGTCATGAGGCAAAAATATTCTCTCACTTTCTCGTCCTTCTGAGGACGAGGTAATTTCAATACAGTCTTTAAACTTTCTAGGCTTCTTTATATATACAGTTACAAATTACACTTTTTATTAGCAAGACTGTCCAAAGAATTATTCTACCATATGAG
This sequence comes from Panthera uncia, assembly GCF_023721935.1. NCBI lineage: Eukaryota > Metazoa > Chordata > Mammalia > Carnivora > Felidae > Panthera > Panthera uncia. Next base: position 99,014,329 of record NW_026057584.1, on the reverse strand, counting down.
GTACCATGTATTTGTCATTTCTGTTCTAGTGTATTTGTTATCATGTGGTATTAACTAGAATGTCGTCTTTGATACTATATAACATTTAAACACTAAAAGACAGGGCTTTGAAATTGCCTGGGATATATAGTGTTTAATATTTCTCTCTTTTGCTGGGTGATTATCTGGCACTAATTCAATTTAATCAGTTTGCAGCATTTCTAGAGTATCATAGTGCTTTATGTGATTTGAAATGAAGCTAATTTTTTTAAACTTCTCCTTACGTTAATTTTAAATGCCAGCAGAGAACCAACTGCTGTGAAAATTAATGAATGAACTACACCAGCCTGTCTTCACTTTGCACTTGAGTAATATTATACTCTGAGAACATACATAACAAACAAAATAAACGCAAATAATACAAATGACACCAGAGAGACAGACATCTATGTGTTTTTGGCTAAGAAGGCAGACTGACAAGTTGATTCTTTTTCTGTAGACAATTCTTCATAAGAAAATAAAGAAACGATTTTATTGTTCTTGTTGCTAATCTTAGAGAGTGGTGTTTGAATGTGTTGCTGTAAGATTCCATTGTATTACTTATACAAATTTTTCTATTCCGTTGTGTCACTCATCACGTTCAAAGAGAGGCAAAACCCCACAGCCGCACTGCTCTGCATGAGACGGGACAAAAGGTCGAAGTTCGAAGTTCTTCATGCTTGGGTTCAAATCTTAACCCTGCCCTGCCATTGCTCAGCTTGAGGAACTACTTTAAAGGGTACTGCTTTCCTCATTTGTAAAGGGAGATAATGGCTCTAATCAGACCATTGGATTCTGGTGAGGCATGGAAGTCATATGTGTTGAGGATCTCATCCATAGTAGACACTCAATAAATCATAGTTATATTGGTAACTCTCATCACCATGATTATGATCGCAGAGAAATTCTAGTCCTAAAGAGGAAGCCTAGAGAAAACAAGACACATTCTTTCTATCGTATGCTAAAACAATACATGTGCACATTTGTAGACAATAAACAGACTGCCTCCAGATATTTCATTCAAATAGTTTTGCGGTAAATGATCTCCAGTCCTAAGGAAAAACAAACAGGATATTTGACGTGAACACCAGGAAAGAGTCTAATCTTTTGATCCCAGGATTTAATTTGGGGAGTTAATATTGTGTTTCTTTTTCTTTACTGGCCCAGAAAAAAAAAAAAAAGATTCTTCTCTTTAAGAGCAGAATATGTTCAGAATTAAAAACATTTCAGAGGAATAAAACATAAATTATAATTGTCTGAGCACATTTTTGATGAGATTAAATACACCTTTTTCTTTTTCTTTTTTATTTTCTTTCTTTCTTTCTTTCTTTCTTTCTCCCTTTCTTTCTTTTTTTTCTCACCTGCAGAAGTCCCCCATGTCGGACTGGGTGGCTCTGAAATGTATTACTAGATCAGTTACAAAACTGGTTAAATAAAAGGCATCATTCCCAATAAAGCTGAATGGTATTATGTGTGTATGGGGCTTCTAAGTAGCTATATTCACACTCTCTCTAGTCATGTAATAGCTATATTCACACTCTCTCTAGTCATGTAATAGCAATGTGGCACTGCTATGTAACAAATCCGTATGCTTAATTGAAACTCTGGCTCATCTTCACTTAAGGGAAATAATTAAGGCTAATAATGAGCTTTTTGAGAAATAAGCAGATTCTTAATCTTGACTCTGTAGAGTCTGAGTTCCCATTCTCAGGCAAGTAAAGTGACTAGCTGGGAGGCTGAAGCCCCACCAACCTTACCACCGTGTGTGTGCGTGTGTGCGTGTTGTGTGTGTTTGTACGTGCACTTGCGAGTATCACCAGTCAGCTCACTTTTGTCCACCTCCTGACAATCTGTAGGAGCTGGAAGTGCGTGTTGCTATTTGCTTCATTTAACTTTCCCTTTTTGCATGTGCCAGGAGGCATCAGATAAACACTAGGACTTCATGGACACCGACTTTTACCTATTCTATGTCATGTGCTTGTAGCTTTTCCCCTCTGCAGTCTCGTAATTTCCCGGAAGAACTGGCATTTGGCACATCCGGGTTGTTGTTTCTCTGGCCGGTGCTCAGTCTGGCCTTGTTACCCGGCTATTGGATCTCAGATTCCTACGTATGTGTTTATTTATTTCTCAGAGAGAAATGGATCTCATGGAGATAGTCACTCATCTGGCAAACCCTACGATTTTTTTCTTTCGAATTCTCATTGAACCTCTAAATCTGCTATTCTACTATAGCTGTCTTTGACTCATGAGGAGTTTAAGCAACCAAGTAGTGGAACATGTGCTCCTATTTCCATAATTTCACAAAAAATTTCTACCTCCTGTTTTAGTTTGTGATCACTCAGAGATCACTCTGAGATATCACTATTTCAGAGTATGAACAGAGAAGATAATATAATATTACTCAGATCATGAAGGTACAATGAATTAGAGTAAAATCCTACTTAAGTTATTTATTATTTGACCTGAGACAAACTATCCAGGCTTGAGAAAAATACCCTCATCTGTAAAATGGGGCAGTAATAATACTGACCTCATAGAAAGGTGGTCATGAGTAACAGAGATAAGATATATGAAGTTCTGGTCTCTTTGTCCCTGGGAAAGAGCTCAGCAACTAATAGCTATTACTTTGATGATCATTGTGGGGTTTTTTGTTTTAATTTTAGCCCTGCAGGAAAGTCATAATACTTTGATAGGAATTTTAGCTTTAAGCATTTTTATCTGTTGCTAGTAATGACCTCACCTCACTATCACTAGTCCAATATCCCACTAATTTGTTTAAAAGGAAGAAATCCTAGAATCTATCCCTATACATTCTCCCCATGTCCCCATACAGCAGAATCATCTGCTTAAGAAGAAGTATTCTAGGAGCACCTGTGTGGCTCAGTCAGTTGAGCATCTGACTTTGGTTCAGATCATGATCTCACAGTTCATGAGTTCAAGCCCTGCGTCGGGCTCTGTGCTGACAGCTCAGACCTGGAACCCACTTTGGATTCTGTGTCTCCCTCCCTCTCTCTCTCTCTCTCTCTGCTCCTCCCCCGCTCATGCTCTGTCCCTCTCTCTCTCTCCCTCAAAAATAAATAAACATTAAAAAAATATTCTAGGGTCACCTGGCTGGCTCAGTGAGTACAGAATGTGACTTTTGAGCTCAGAATCATGAGTTTGAGCCTCATGTTGAGCATAGAGATTACTTTTTTTAAAAAGTATTCTATATGCCTAATGTACTACTATTTATTAGTGGCAAAGATTGTTTTATTTTTTTTTTCTCAGAGTATACTTTAGATATTCACTTTCTGTCTTCAGCTAAATAATTTGATTTAATGTTCATGGCATCACCAAACATGTCCCATATCCAAAGGCTTTTGTTTACTTGCACCTGCACAGCAGTCATGGTTTTAGTCATTATCCTTGTAAGTGTTAAGCTTCTAAGAACAAAGAAACACTTAGGCTTTATTGGCAAGTGTCTGTCCATAATACTGTAAAACATTATGAAATTTATGAAGAATAATAGATATATAGTTTGGAGAATAACAAATATCCTTTTCCAACTTTGAGCATTTTCTATTACTATAATAATGGAGGGAGTAGGTTTGTTCATTTATTTATTTGGGCCGTGAAAAATGCCCATGACTCATCAGGGTTAGAAGGAATTTCCTTTTCTGGGCATGGAAATTGAAGTTCAGGGAAAATAAGTGACTTTCTCCAAGGCAAAGTAAGTACTGTAAGCAGACTAGAATCCAGGCTTTTGATGATAAATTCTGGGATGATTCTGCAACTGCCACCTCTTACATGTGCTTTAATAATACACATTTTGTTGATCTTGCAGTTGTTAGTGGATTCATATCAATGGTATATTCTTACAAGTGTCCCATTGCATTTATAAGAAGCTGGGTTGAGTTGCACTATCTTATAATTGTGGAAATCATTGCTCTTCATAAAGGGGCAATTATGCATGGATTTTGAACATTGTAGCTGACAATTGCTGTTTCCAAGAATAGCTGGTTAACCTGTGTGATTCAGTCATACTTCAGAAGTGTATTAAAATCTAGAGTCTATATAACTGAAAGTTCTGAAATGAATAATTAGAAGACAATATATAAAACAATATGTAGATATATGATTATTTTTTCCTTCTTATTTGGTTTAGCCTAAAGTTTATTTTTTGAAGCTACAAATACGAATTCTGACAAATAAGACATTTTTGTTTAATGCTAATGATCCCTTGAGCAGGTTCAATTTTGAAAATTACACCATTGTGTTGTACTTCATATACTAAATGAAAACGTACTAACAAGAGAATTGTTCTCCATGCCCTTGGTCAAGACTTGAATGGAGGGTGAAAAAAAATATGTAATACTTTGGTATCATACCTTGGTCTTACTGTGGGAGCAATCAGCATCTCATTTATGAACCTTTTTGGCATCGCTTTGCAAAAAGTCTAGTTTTCCATATTCAATGAGTGCTTGTAATATGCTACTTTAATTGCAAAATTTACTAAAATCTTCACTTACAAAGTACAAACTGGGAATGACACGGTTCCATTTCCATGTTCATCCCACAGAGGGATATTAAACAACATATGTGCTTCCTTCCTTCCCAACTTCCCTTGCCTTTCTAATACCCCGTTATCCAAGTTTCTGGAGCTAATTACCCCCCCCCCCCCCCCCTCGCTGAGAAATTCTGCCTCTCCAAACAAGAGTTCATATCCCTCTTGACTCCTTCTTACACTTTGGAAAATTTGAGGAAAGTTAGTCTGTGGCCTGACACTCTGAGGTTTTCCTCCTCTGTTACTGATGCTTCAGAAAAGTATGAGCCATGGACTCATGAACCAAGGGAGATCCGGGCCACTCAACTCCAGTCAATTTTTGTACTAATGTGAACTTTAGCCTCTCTCATTATCTTCCTATATTACTTGCTGGGTAAACATATTTTGTGAAAATAAGCATTTATTTTTGTAAAAGGTATCATCATCTAACCCCACATCAATTATATTTATCCTGTTAAACAAGTTTTATCATCAGTACATGACATCCTAGAAAAAATTATCCTTCAGTTATCATGCAGAGAAGTATTAGATATTTCTTGCCTTGTCTGAGGTGAGCTTGCCAGTTGAAGGAAAACCACATCCACTAATTAAACTACAAAAGGGACCGTAGTAAGTTGTTTTGCTTACTGCTGTGTTATTTTGTTGAATTCTTTTTGATTCTGGATCTCCTTCTGCTAAAAATAATATGAGGAAAAGATTACTTGTTTTGTTTGGCCTCTAAAAAATGAACAGTGACAAAAGACACTAAAAATGAAGTCCAGTGATAAGCTTATAAAGAAAAGATCATTTCTTTGGTGTCTGGAGATCGGTGCACCTAAGCTAAATTCTATTACTGCAAGGAGAAATTAAATCATAAATCAAGATAGAGTGGAAATATGGGAAACTTTTAAGCAGGACGAGGTTCACCTGCTGGTTTTACCACTTGCTCACTTGATATACATGTAAACGACTTCACCTTGTGAAGTCTCAGTTTCTCTAGCAGCACAATGGGGCCAACAGTGTCTGATTAGTACATAGTTGGGGGTGTTTTGTTTTTAGACTCTCAACATGTGTTCAAGACTTCACCTCTACAGCTCAGGTCACATAATGTGAATAAATGAGATCCATTGAATCATTCAGATGCAGCATTTTTATCTCTGTGATGCCACATAAATCAGGTGTGCCTCTACTTTACTTCTCCTTAACTCATGGGGTATTTCACAGAGCCCTAATGAAATAACGCATCTGAAAATGCTTTGTCAACCAGAACATACCTTTCAAAAAATATGGTAACACTTATTTTTCTAAAGACTTTTCATATCTGATGTCAGAGGTAACTTTCATGATTTCTGTGAGCTAAGTAGGATAAACAATATCCTCATTTATAGAGACAAGAGAGTCCTCAAAGGTGACACTGGAAGATGATGGTCAGTTCTATCATCAACTCTAGCCTTTGAGTTATTTCCATTGTCAGATGTTCTTTTTCTTTGCCTGGTTAGCAAATGACAAATCAAGAAATTGTATATTGTATATAAATGTTGAATATATGTGTTGAAAATATGTGTTATTTCTAGTTCAGTTTGCAGTTGGAGAATTCAGACCCCTCACTTCTTGACTTCTCCTTGCATGCCCCAATGAGTTCAGCCAGTAGTCCACCTGTTTTGGAGAAATATTCAACCAGGACAGATATGAACTGGTCCTGATAGTTTGACTTGTCTGAATTCTTGCTGCATTGTGGCCTTTGCTGTATTGTAGGCAATAATTCTTTGTAGTTGTAGAAACCAAGTATAAGCACCAGAGGATAGTAACCATGCTTTTCCTTTTCTTCCCTGGGCTTTAACCTGCCAATATCTGTAAACAGAATACATAAGTCCCAATTAGAGAGTTAAAAAACTGGCTGTCCCTTTTGGGCAATTCCAAAACTACTTCCACTGGACTCCAGATGCCATTAAAAATAAATTCTGAAATTACAAGTTTTGGTGAGGATGTGGAGAAAAGGGAACCCTTGTGCACTGTTGGTGGGAATATAAATGGTGAAGGCTTTATGGAAAAAAAGTATGCAGATTCCTCAAAAAATTAAAAATAGAATTACCATATGATCCAGCAATTTCACATCTGGGTATTATCTGAGGAAAATAAAAACATTAATTCAAAAAGACATATGCCACCCTATCATCATTATAGCATTATTTACAACAGCCAAGATACGGAAGCGACCTAAGTGTCCATTGATAGATAAGTGGATAAACAAGATGTGATACACGCGCACACACACACACATACACACACAATACTTATGTGTATATATATATATATATATATACACATACATATACATATACATAATGGAATATGACTCAGCCATTAATAAGATTAAAATCTTGGGGCGTCTGGTTGCATGTGGGACTCGTGATATCAACTCAGGTCATGATCTCAGGAGATCAAGCCCCGCATTGGGCTCTGTGCTGATAGCATGGAGCCTGCTTGGTATTCTCTCTCCCTCTCTCTGCCCCTCCTCTGCTCATGCATATATATATATACATATATATGTGTGTGTGTGTGTGTGCGCGCGCGTACTCTCTCTCTCAAAATAAACTTGAAACAAATGGATAAAATCTTTCTATTTGTAACAAGGTTGGACCTACAGTGTATTATGCTAAGTGAAATAAGTCAGACAGAGAAAGACAAATATTGTATGATGCAATTCATATACACTTGTATAGTTAAAAACAAAACAAATGAATAAACAAGCAAACAAACAAACAGCAGAACCAGATTCATAAATACAGAAAACAAACTAGTGGTTGTCAGAAGGGGTAGTGGGGGCAAGATAGAATACATTAAGAGGTACAAATTTCCAGTTATAAAGTAAGTAAGTCAGAGGGGCCTAAAATAAAGCCAAGGGAATATAGTCAGTAATATTCTGATAACTTTGTATGGTGACAGATGGTAACCAGACTTATCATGGGGATCATTTCACAATGCATATAAATATCAAAGTGCTATGTTCTACACCTTAAGCTAATATATTATATGTCAACTATATGTCAATACAAATAAAGTTGTTTCAATAAAATTTCAAAATACTGAAAATAAATGAATAAATACAAAGACTGCTTGCTAACATGGCAAATGAAAGTTGCCTCTCTTTTTGATATTATCTAAAACAAAAGAATGAAAAGGAAGAGAAAATAAAACTCTATCTTCAAAGAAATAGGTATATATCTTTATCTCAGAAATACAGCCCACAAAATGAAGTCCCAAATACTGTACAAATTTCTGTACACAAATTTGTACCACAAATTTCTGCAGAGTGGCAGTGATTGATTAACAAAGCTGGTACACCTGAGCTAAAATCCCTGTTTCATCGCTTAATAGACATTGGAGTTCGGGAGCATTACTTAGTCGCTGTGCCTCTGTTTCCTCATATGTGAACTGGGTATAATTGTGGGGTACCGCACGTGTGTGCTGTGAAGAGTAATTGAATCATTATGTGCAGAGTGCTTCGAACTGTGTCTGTTGCATAGTGAGCCCTCAAAAGTTAATGATCTTATTATTCTTTCCTGTAGACTAGATGAAACCTGGAGTTCCCCAGGAAGTCATATAATTTAATAGGCAAAGCCAATGACTCTAGTGGAGAATAGCAAGCTTGGTGAGAGGAAGAAAGACACTAAACAGAGTCTGAACCCTGTTAAATGTCATAGTGTCAAGAAAGAGCAGAATAAGGAAATCGGCAGGTACATCATCTGTCAGAAGCAAGCTGTTGCCATAACAAAAGAGAGGAGATGTTTTGTGAGTTACAAGCCTTGCTGTTCTTGATCAGCAGACAAAAACAAAACAAAACAAAAAAAAAAAACAAAAAAACAATGGCTAATGCACCACGTAAAGTACTTTGATACAAAGAGGGTAGGATATGGGAAAGATCTTCGCTCTGAGAACAGGCGACTTCCTGCTAGTTCTGGGCAGAACCATACCTGCAAGGTTAAGCGTTGATGGCAGAATCAGCCATCCAGACACCAAAACATGAGCTCTTGTGACTAATGCTTCACTCAAAACTGTTTTCTTTACTATGCAGCATGGAAAATATCTTCAATTAATAACTGTAACCATTAAAGTTGTTTTAATTAAATAATTGAAAATAACCAGATCATAGCAGGGTTTTTTTTAGAATATTCAAAAAACTGTAAACAACAGTTGATGTCAGTGAACAACAAAATGAATAAACACATTGTCGCATAAGGACATGGTGAAATCAACTCAGTAAAAACGCACTACTAACGCATTCAATAAGGATGAACTTAAAAAGAAAAAAACAACAAAGAAAATTTAAAAAATTTATTAGTGATAACTGGCCCAAAGAAGTTTGAACACAGCCTTGTATGACTCTAAAACTCTTGTTATTTTTTTTTCATTATCATGTGCTCGGAATCAAGAATGTTTATTAATAGGTGGAATTTGATTTTAAACTTTGCAAATTTACCTTAAAGAAGAAGAAGGGGAAGGGGAGGTGGACAAGGAGGGGTAGGGGGCATGCTCATCTTGGCAGCACATGTATTAAAAAAGAAGGGCAAGGAGGAGAGGGTGAGAGGAGGGGGAGAAGGAAGAGGAGGAAAAGGAGAAGAAGAAACAATGTTAAGGCCAGGAGAGTTGAGATAAGGAGGTTTCTAAAGTGAAAGGAGAAAATATCAATGAGAAACATTAAGGAAGGAAGGAAGGAAGGAAGGAAGGAAGGAAGGAAGGAGAAGAAAGAAAGAAAAAGAAAGAAAGAAAGAAAGAGAGAGAGAAAGTAAGAAACAAAGAAAGAAAGAAAGGACAACAAAGAAAGAAAGAAAGAAAGAAAGAAGAAAAGAAAGAAAGAAGGAAAGAAAGAAAAGATAAGAAAGAAAGAAGAGAAAAGAAAAAGAAAGAAAGAAAGAAAGAAAGAAAGAAAGAAAAAGTCAATGGCATCAAGATGATTTTTTTCCTGCTTTATATTTACACCATGCAAAGCCAAGATCTCCATAGTGGTCATAAAAAACACAATGAAAAAAACAAGATGAGGCCTTTCTTTTCATGAATGATGTACCACAACTCCATGGACTCACAACCAGAACTGAAAGTCAACATTGCTTTGCCTGGTGCACAGTGCGATGTTAATACCGTGGTTTTAAATTTGAGTCTGGGCAATTCCATTGGCTGAAAGAGGCAATAAGAAACACTGTAGGACTACAATGCGGTGATGTACCACACAAGAAGCCACTGATGTCTCCCAGCCAGCCAAACTGTCCCTGCAGCAAAGGGATTTGCTCTTTTCCCTCCTGTCCCTGATTTCAGTACAGTTGGACTGACATGTTTCTTCACACCCACACTCCCATAATTTTTGTTTGGTGTTTGTTGTTTGTTTTCCCTGAGGCCGAGGGAGGCAAGTCAGCCCACAAGCAACTATAGCCAGGAGGACTGGGGGATCAGCATGGTGGGGGACAACGCTCTACCAACTGGAGCCTCAGCCTCCCATCTACCGGTGGCAAGCATCTCAGTGTCTTGTGTGGGCTTGAGCTCTGATGCCCCCCAGGGAAAACTAGGTCAACATCATGCTCTGTATTAGCTTCCTCCCTTCTTTTTCTAACCTTCTCCACTTCTTTGCTTCTGCTTCCTAAGAAGATCACCTCTCTGGTAACTTTCCGAGAGGCAAATTCTTGCTGCAGAGGAACTGAAACTAAAATAACAATTTTTCAGGTCTATAGGTTTGGTGGTTCTGGGAGCAGTGAGTCAAAACCAGGAATAGAAAACTAGGTCTTAAAATCTGGACCTATGGGTCCCAGGTGACATGGATGCCAAAAGGAGGAGAATCAAGTCACTGGAGGGATCCCAGTGAGGCAACCGTTCCTCTTGTATGGATTACAGGCAATTTTCCAGCTTAAATAAAATATGAAATCGCTCCCAAGTAGTTTCACAAATGGAAGAATATGAATACCTCTGGTTTTCCAGGAAATGTAACAGCATGCTCAGAAAGACAAGGCAAGGTATGACATCAACCCAGACCCTTCCCACGGGGAGAGGGCAGAATAAATTGGATTGCATAAAACTTCTCTGCCGTTTGAAGCAATGGAGTGATTGTTAATGGTGACTGCTTTCAGAAACAACAAATTAATGAGATTCTCTTTAAAATCCTCCCCAAAATGCCTTCAGTTTATTTTCTCATTAAACAGAGGTCTCAGAGTGGCAGCTGTGACTTTGTTGGGTTAATGATAGTTGAACATGAAATATATATATATGTATATATATATATATATATATATATCCAGACTTTGAGGGGATAAAAGAATGGGAGCCTGGAAGATAAAATTGTAGGCGAACAATCGTTTCTGATAATCCTTCCACCCCAGAAAGTTCAAAAATGATTTATTTCTGGCAAAATGGCTTTTAAACTTTCACTTCATGTTCTTTCCAGCTCCCCCACCCCCACCCCCTCGTCTTTCTCTTCTTTCCTGATCTATGCAGAGCTCACTCCCCCAGGGAAAGTTTAGTTGAAGCTTTCATATCTCTGTCTTTCATGGAGGAAGTATAAGGGGTTTTCATTTAACTTTGAGGGCAGGCAAGTTCACTCATTACCATGCTAGCGGGTCTCCAGAGATGGCTGGGCAGCGGTGCGTCCTTGTTCTAGGGACTTTTCACATAAGCCCTTCTTAAAAGCATGATGACCTCACCGGGAGCTTGCTGACTTCTCCCATCCTGTCTACAGGGTCATCAAGGACCGAACAAAAGCAAACCGGCCCCAGGTGGAATGGCTATGAAAATTTTGAATTTCCCTGAGATAGAGAGATGAGATGTTTTTGTGTTTATCATTCCAGAAACTAACTTTCTACACCACCATAGTTAACAAAATACTTTCTCATCCGTGTAGGGTAGAAATAAAACCCGTACCAACGAAAACATGGAAGCTCAGAAGTTCAATAGCAAGGATAAAATGTCAGCCTTAAGAAGGGGAAAAGATAGTCACGTGATGCCTAGAAAAGGGTCATGTTTACAGGTCCTCAGTAAACATTGTCTATCCCCGATCTCTTCTAGGACTCAAAATTCTCTCATGAAATTTATGAAAGGAAAAATTAAATAAATATATAAATAAAAATATATTCTGTATTTCTAATGAAAATGTATGCAAATTGAACACTGTTGCTAATTATTGATTGATGATTTTAAGAGCAGGTGGGCTTGCCTATGTTTCTTGTAAAGTGCTAAAATGTTTCAGTGCCAATTACAACAGAACTGGTAATAATGTATTGAGTAAAACCACCAGTTTCAATAAAGATACTTAGAGAGTCCTGAAAATTTTTGAAAATAGGAATGATGTCCTCCCTTCCCCCAAATATCAGCAAGCCCATTTTACCTAAGACAGATCTAGATATGAAATAATTATTTAATATAAACTTATTAATTGATTTTAAATCATTGCCGTGTAAGACCAATGTTACATGTAGTATGTGAATAGGCATGTGTCAGGGGCTTATGTTCCTTGCTCTGGGCAGTAAATAACACAACTGTAAGTTTGTCATGGATTAATGGTGTTTTGGAAGAGGGGACTAGCTATTTTACTTCTTTAATAATGAAAGTATGAAATGGCAACTGGATGGATTAAGGAGATCTTACTAGGAGAGGTTGTTTTTTGTTTTTTGTTTTTTTGTTTTTTTTGTTTTTTGTTTTTGTTTTTGTTTTTTTTGAGAAGGGTGGGGGAAGAGGGAGACAGAATCCCAAGCATTCTCCATGTTGTCAATGCAGAGCTGGATGTCGGGTTCGATCCCAGGAACTGTGAGATCATGACCAAAGTTTAAACCAAGAGTCAGACACTTAACTGACTGAGCTACCCAGACAGGGCACATGGAATCTCCCCTAGGAGACTTTGAACCCTCAATTAGGATGCAGTGCAAATCTTCCTAATAGACAATTGGAAGTATATCTTTTTTAGATCATTTGCGGGAGAAGAAAAAAGTCTTGAACTTGACTTTATGATTCTATAGAGTGTAGTGAGATTTGGCCACTTTGTATATCATTTAGTTCCTTCCAAAAAATACCTGTTGAGGGATAATTTCTGTTTGGCTTCCAGATGTACTCTACCTTTCTGCATCCTGTTTTGTGCCCTGAGGTATGTATGGTCAATAACGTTGGGCTTCTTTGCCCTCTGATGTCTAGTTGGTTTAGATCACTGGGAGGCACTTATTGGAGTTTTGGGGATAGAAGGAAGAGACGTGTGTTTATCTTCTCCAGTTCTCTGCCTGCCTTGTTATTGCTTCCCACTCATGGAGACGACAGTCCTTCCCTGTTCCCTCTCCATGTTCCTTTGCCCTAGGGACAATTAATAGTTCCCTTGATGGTTTGGGGGAAGAAAGGAATTAAGCAGCTGGCTTCTGATCCATTTCCCTCCCTTTAATGATGAGATTTCCTTGGGAAAATAATGAAGGCAAGAGCCCAGTCTAATCCCCCAGTAAACATGATAATCAACTCCTGATCAACTATTGGCATAGACTGCCATAAGCATGATAGTTTAGGATTACCCCAGAGTAGAAAGCTAGAATTTGTAGATTTACTGGGCATAGTTCTTGGAAAGGTAATGTAAATTATGGAATTATCTGGGCACAAAACAGAGATATTTCATACACTTAAATGCTCCTTGCTGTTGGAGCAGATCTCTCCCTTAAAAACATCATCTTTCAACCTAGATGAGGAAATACATGGCCAATCTGCTGTGGAACGGCAGAATCGATGCCCTAGATCCTTCTGCCTCTCCCGTGTCTCATGACTGCCTATATCCTTGAACCTGGCTACAATCTCTAATAAGAGCCTGATGTGACCATCTGATACTTTGTGTCAACCCAGCTTTTCCGATTCCTAAGTTTCCTTAACTAAACTCTCACCAAGTACCCAGTTTGAATGTGCTGTGGCTCTCTGCCTGTTATCCAGACTGAAACTGTATCACTGCTTTTCAGTGTTGCTTTTATTGCCGTTGATTGCTCCTTTTGTTTGTGTCTTTGCTTGAAGCAATGTAACACAGCCGCACAAGCACCTAAATTGTTCCAGCAGTTAGACAGCCAATCCACAGATAATTCATGGGTAATTTCAATGTGTAGGACTCTTTCCTGAATTCTATGGTAGCTAATAAAATGGATGGTGCACTGTTTCTGTCCTATTCAGGAAACACACAGACAGATGATATAAAAAAGGTAAGTAACAATGCAGAACAACATGCTACAGCATGAAAGATCATGAGCTTTGGAGTCAAACATTGGAATGATCAAATCCCCATAATGTGACCTTATTGTGTAGCCTGAGGTGCTTTTGTTTTGTTTTGTTTTGTTTTGTTTTTTACTTTTCTATGTCCTCAATAGAAGTAATAACACTGGTCTCATAGGATTGTAGTGGGAAATAAATTCAATAATGTTCATGTAAGTGTCCAGAAGCGCTCTTCACACATTGGGGAATCAGCCCATGTCCTTCCCTCCTTGCTTCTTCTCTTTCTAGGGCATATTTCCTAGTGGAATTTACAGAAGGCAAAAAACATAACTCAAGTTTTAGCTTGGATATTTCAATTATTCTCTTAGTTTTTCAGTATGTGGGGAGCAGGGGCCTTTTGCTTCCTGAAATCACAGTGGATTGGCAGCTGTTGTTCATGCGGGGATGAGTGGCATATGTTCAAAAGAAGCCAGAATGAATGTGAAAGGTAATAAGTGATGGAAGGAGGTCCTAAGAGCTAGGAGAGCAGTTCAGTCAGGCAGAGCACAGGACAGCAGGTGGGGGGCCATGACAAGTGAATGGAGCAGCATACGTCGCATTAACTGTAATGGTGAAAGGAAACAACAGAACAATAGAAAACGGAACGAATTGGGGCCTCCGGGTGGCTCAGTCAATTAAGCATCTGATTCTTGGTTTTGCCTCAGGTCATGATCTCATGGTGCGTGAGCCCAAGCCCCATGTTGGGCTCCACGCTGACGGGTGCAGAGCCTGCTTGGGATTCTCTGCCTCTCCCTTTGCCCCTTCTGTCTCTCTGTCTCTCTGTCTCTCTCTCTCAAAATAAATAAATACTTTAAAGACGTTCCTTAAAAAAATGGGGCGCCTGGGTGGCTCAGTCGGTTGAGCATCCGACTTCAGCTCAGGTCATGATCTCACAGTTCGTGAGTTCGAACCCCGCGTCAGGCTCTGTGCTGACAGCTCGGGGTCTGGAGCCTGCTTTGGATTCTGTGTCTCCCTTTCTCTCTGCCCCTTCCCCACTCATGCTCTGTCTCTCTCTGTCTCTCAAAAATGAATACAGCTAAAAAAAAAAATTTAAAAAAAAGAAAAAAAGGAACTAATTTGGAAGATAGTTACCTATTCCCTACTGTAATCAGGGACATTGGTCAGAATTAAGGGCAGCTAAAAATGAAAAGTTGGCACAGGGTAGAAGAAGGAATAGAAAAACACAAAAATAGAAAAATAGAGCCTGGGAACCTGGGTGGCTTAGTCGGTTGAGCGTCTGATTTCAGCTTAGGTCATGATCTCTCGGTTCCTGAGTTTGAGCCCCACATCCAGCTTGCTGCTGTCAGCCTGTCAGCACAGAGACCACTTCAGATCCTCTGTCCCCTTCTCTCTGCCCCTCCTCCACTTGTGCTCTCCCCAAAATAAATAATTTTTTAAAAAAGGAAAAAAGGCTAAAGGGAAGGAAAGAAATAGAATGCTCCTGGTTTGCTCTCTCCCATAGGCTCCACAGTAGTTGATACAGAAAAAAGAAATACACTAGCCAAAATCTATAAAGAACTCACCAAACTCCACACCCAAAAAACAAATAATCCAGTGAAGAAATGGACAGAAAACACGAATAGACACTTCTCTACAGAAGACTTCCAGATGGCCAACAGGCACATGAAAAGATGCTCAACGTCACTCCTTATCAAAGAAATACAAATCAAAACCACACTGAGATGTCACCTCACACCAGTCAGAGTGACTAAAATGAACAAATCAGGAAACTATAGATGTTGGCAAGGATGTGGAGAAACGGGAACCCTCTTGCACTGTTGGTGGGAATGCAAACTGGTGCAGCCGCTCTGGAAAACAGTGTGGAGGTTCCTCAAAAAGGTAAAATAGAGCTACCCTATGACCCAGCAATAGCACTGCTAGGAATTTATCCAAAGCATTCAGGAGTGCTGATGCACAGGGGCACTTGTACCCCAATGTTTATAGCAGCACTTTCAACACTAGCCAAATTATGGAAAGAGCCTAAATGTCTATCAACTGATGAGCGGATAAAGAAATTGTGGTTTATATATACTTGGCAATGAGAAAGAGTGAAATATGGCCTTTTGTAGCAATGTGGATGGAACTGGAGAGTGTTATGCTAAGTGAAATAAGTCATACAGAGAAAGACAGATACCATATGTTTTCACTCTTATGTGGATCCTGAGAAACTTAACAGAAGACCATGGGGGGAGGAGAAGGAAAAAAAAGTTAGAGAGGGAGGGATCCAAACCATAAGAGACTCTTAAAAACTGAGAACAAACTGAGGGTTGATGGGGGTGGGAGGGTGGGGAGGTTGGGTGATGGGCATTGAGGAGGGCACCTGTTGGGATGAGCACTGGGTGTTGTATGGAAACCAATTTGACAATAAATTTCATATTAAAAAAAAAAAGAAAAAAAGAAATGCATGAGAAAAGCATATTTAAAATGATGGAATTTCAGTAAATGGAGCAGGAGAATCAAGCTAACAATGATTGGAACCAGATGCTGAGCACGGGACTATGATGAATACCCAAGGAACATGATCTTCAGTAACCAAAACCCCAGGTATTAAGGATTTCGATATGACTCTTCAGATCAACAGACAAACTAGATGGATTCTGTGATTCTATCAAGAGAAAAGGTACCACAACTACATAGGGCTCCTTGTGGATGATTTTAGCGAATGCAACATGATAATGACTGAATGGTATACAGGGTCAAAAAAAATGGAATGCGGGAATTGTTGACATCAGACAAGAAAAAGTAGGCAATTGAGTTAGAATGAGGATGGAAAATAAAGTTAATCCAAGAAGACAGAGCAACACAGTCCCAGCACTCTATCAGGGCTTGGCAAACTCTATAAAAAGCCAGATAGTAAATATTTTAGGCTTTGTGAGTGTGAAAGCTACTTTTATGTGTCACCTTGACTGGAGTAAGGGAAGCCCAGATCTCTGGGAAAACATTATTTTTGGGTGTGTTTGGAAGGGCATTTTTGGAAGAGATTAGCCTGAAGAGAACAAAAATGCAGAAGGAAGATGAATTCCCTCTCTCTCTTCTTGAGCTGGGACATCCATCTTCTCCTGTCCTTAGACCAGGAAGCTCCTGGTTCTCCAGCCCTTGGACACCAGAACATAGCCCAGGAGCCTCCTCCTCCCCATGCCAGGTTCTCAGTCCTTCAACCTCCGATTGAATAACCAGCTTTCTTGTTTCTTCAGTTCACAGAAGGCAGTTCTTGGCCTCTATAACTTCTCTACCTCAATTTCTATAATGTCAAATAGAAAAAACCACGCTGAGTCCTCAAGCCGGGGCTTAAGATATCATCTAATTGCAGTTTCAACATCTCCCAGAACGATAGTCTTGCCCTGTCAGTCAGGAGTTTTTCCATCAGCACCAATGAGTGTGCCACATGGGCCCTCGCCATCCCCCTCAAAAAGATGCGATAATCGGCATGAAAAGACCCCTTGCTTTTCCCCCTAAAGGAAAATACCTAGAAAAATCCCCTCCTATTACTGTTAACTTTCTTGCCCCACTACCGTTTTATAAAAACCTTCCATTTTGTATAACGTCTTGGAGTTGCCCTCCATGTGTTAGACAGATGGCTGCTGGATTCATGATTCACTTAATAAAGCCCGTTAGATCTTCAAAATTTACCTGCTGAATTGTTTTAACAACAATAAATCAAACCATCGATCTATGTAGCCGATCGGTCCCGTTTATCTGGAGAACCCTGACTAATACATTGAGCCATATGGTCTGTGTCACAACTGGTGTGCTCCACCATAGTGCAAAAGTAGTTATAAAAAAAGCACATGAACAAATAAATGCGACTCTGTTTTGATAAATCCTTATTTGCGAAAAATAGGTAGTGGGCCAGATTTGGCCCATGGGCCACCGATGCTGGCTCCTGCACCATATTCCTCCCTCTGATGGAAGAGAGAGCGTAGAGCCTCCCATAGAAAGGACTAAAGAATATCAGCAGACAGAAAAGTAGCAGACACAGAGGCTGTGTATGCCGGATGGATTTAAGAAGCACCTCCAATTCCATGCAGTGGTCTACCCCATTTACTTTAGAAGTAAAGACGCACCCCCATCTGAGCTATGAAAGTTACTGTGAATTTCTGGAGCCAAGTGGCTTCCTCTCAGTTAACTCTTACAAAAACTGCCTCTGTGTTTAGGGTTTCAAGGGATTGCACAAGTTTGAAACAAGGGGGATACAGTCAACTATCCGCCAAGTGTGACTTCCTTGTTTAAGGATGACTCATACTGTAGCTTTTACCAGGACAGGTAGGTGAGCTCAGGAGAGCATGTGAATAGAACGTGCAGTCAGGAAAGGTGCCCCCAGTGTGGAGAAACAAGGACAGAGCCGTCTGCAGAATGTGGACCGTGTGTAACTTTTTAGTCAGAAAGGCCACATCTACACAAAATGCAGGAAAGCCTGTGAGCCGGGGAGGAAGGCATCCTGGATGGCCAGCTGCACAGTCCAGAATGAAAGGGGCCACGGAGCAGGTGAGCTGGTAACACTCACCGCAGTGAATGCAGCATGGGGAGAGAGGCACCTTTTGAAAGGCATTGCCCGGAAGACATGGGAAGAAAATAAAGTGGATTTCAGGTTGTAGGAGGCATGGATTGTCAAATGACAACATCAGTGGCTGAGGTGAACAATACACAGAGCAAAGAAAGTCAGGGGTAGGGGAGGGGAGAAGCTAGCTCCCGCTGAGGAAGGAGACAAGCAACGCCTGTTTTAGTAAAAAGTGGCTTGTGTGAGAGCCACGGGAGACGGACGTGTGGGCAGAAGACATAGAGGGAAAAACAAGGGAAGACAAGGACAGAGGGCAGGGACTACTGGTCTCCTCACACCCAGAGGAGAGGGTTCCCAAGGAGAGCCACACAAGGAGCAAATAACTGAGAATCTGATCTCAGAGGAAACACAACAAAGATATCAAAGGCGGAAACATAAAGGGGAGTTCAAAGCAAGACTCCAAAGAGTGTTTCAGTTGACAGGAAAATGTATCAAAGCATCACCAAGAGTAGGAATGGGTACTACTGCTGTCAGGGAACAAAACACTGTGAAGGAAGAAGGGAAGGCAGGGAGATGTGAAGGGAATAAGTGTTATACTGGGTTCTTGAAAAACTGGAATATAATTCAGGTTCTGAAAGATTTGAGGGAGATTTGTTTGCTCTGCTGGGGAGGAATTATAAATAGCTCACCATCTACTTCAACTCTGGCACGGTTATCTTGAAAATACTCTACAAACGGAAGGTATTGGTATATGTGTGAATTCAGAACTCGTGGTTCTGAATACTAGATTAGTCAATGGGATAGAGAAGAGTAGGTACCTATTGGAAGGCAAAGTACATGTGGACATACGCACACGCACATATGTAACATATACACACGGATATATGCACATAGGTGCTGTGTGTCTCCATGCAAATTTAAAGAATTCATTAGCAATCAAGAGTACCTAGTAGTCAATTCATTTATTAAAAGAATTCAACAGAATGATGAAATCACGAATAAAGCAGATATGTGTCTGAATAATTATTCTGGTGGCTCAGATCCTTTTTTATTGACATGCACAGGTAGATATCAAAGTCACAGTGTTGATAATGATGCCTTTTCACTGAAAGGAATAAGAAACTGGGTTGTAGGCTTTATGACCGGTATGGCTGTTTCCCAAGGCGACAAAGTGTCTTTCTCTTTTGGTACATTTCAGTTGTTTTTTTTCTGCGGTCTACTGGCCTTCTTCACCGTGAGGGTCTGAATTTATCTTACTCTTCCCAGTACCATCAGTTTTGTTGTTGTTTTTGTTGTTGTTTGTTTGTTTGTTTGTTTGTCTTTTGGGGTTTTTGGCCCATCTGTTGCTTATCCATCCACATCACCTCACAGAGGAGAAAGCTTGAACCAATCCTGGGCACAGAAAGCTACTCTAAGAGGATAGGGCTGGAACAGTAACTGCTCTCCTAATTGCCATCTCATGTAAATATCACAGAAATTGCCTCTCTCTTGATTCTATCCCCATAGCAACCCCAGTGAAACACTCTTGCTGTTTTGTCTTTCTTCGCTTTTGCTGTTAGGATTACTAGACGTTGTCATTTAGTGTAAGAAATTACCTTTGATTTAATACTTAGGAACAATGCAACATATAGAAGGGGCATCCTTTCTTCTTAGTAATTGGGGAGATGGGTGATCAATATTCCAATCTTTTTTGATTGATAAAGTAATTATCATTTTTTATGTTTTTATTGGGGGGGGAGGGGCAGGGAGAGAGGGAGACACAGAATCGGAAGCAGGCTCCAGGCTCTGAGCTGTCAGCACAGAGACTGACACGGGGCTCAAACTTGTGAACCATGAGATCATGACCTGAGCTGAAGTCAGACGCTTAACTGACTGAGCTACCCAGGCACCCCAGTAACTTTCATTTTTAATATAGACTTTTTCAGGCTATGCATATTCATCTTTTCTCCTTCTTTTCTCTTTCTGCTCAGCACTCTGCATACCAAAAATCGCAAAACCAGAGCATCATTATGGCTCTCTTTAACTTAAAGAAGAATTGTCATCTGAGACTGATTGGTCTTGAAACTCATCTCATCAATGAATATTAATTAAACCCACTACAAAATGCTCTTACCTCAGAAATAAGATTGGAGAAGCATTGTAAGGAATTTCTAATGTGTGGCAAATGTATCGCATAATGTAAAAATGATAAATAATGACTAATTTCCATAACTAGAGACCTGTAAGCATTATACATCTTTCTAAGAAAATTCTGGGGTATTAAACAGATGGCTTGTGAACCAATGGGAAACATACATTCCTTCATCACTTGTTGAACACCTACTTTGTACCAGAGACATTGGATTAAGTGACCTATGGGATAGTGTTTTTCCATGATCTCTCCTTTAGAAATATAAAAGTAATCATAACTCTAATTTGATTGTAGGCTTTTACAGAAGTATTATTATGTGAACACATAGGGGAAGCAGAAGAAGGAAAAAAAACTCTCAGTGTTAACTTCATATTAAGACATTATGATAACTATAATGTTGGGTGTTCACCTTTGACAGAAAGTAGGTTTACTATCTGGCTCCTTAGATCACTTGTTTTCGCAGTTTAGAAATGTCTGTGTAATTGAAAACATCCTCTAGAAAGTTTAAAAGTGTATTTCTTTTTAAATTTTTATATGAATTTCACATCCCTAAGAGAGAAACATTTTCATAATGTAATTTTTCAAGACTTTTTCCTTAGAGTCTAAACTGCTCCAAAGTTCAAGACAATTTTCTCCCTAATCATATGAATATTTTATGTAAGTATAATATTCCATTGTATTAAGATAAATCAAGCTTGCCTCAAAAATTTAACTTTGGGCAGATTCTTCTTTGGACAATTTATCTGATATATTCTTCTAATTCTGAGGGAATATACTTTCCTTAGAGTTCAGAATTTCATTGAATTTCTGCGAATAAAAATGCGAGCAACTCATTATTCTTGCCTATAGGGAAAGGAGCAAGCAAGGATAAATGAAATCCAAGGGTAATCCCTAAAACTCATTTTAATGATTACTTTCAACTCCTTTCTTAAAGCTTCTGTGGTAAGGATCATGATGGGCAGACAGGAGTGGCTGTCTGTATCTGGTTTCACCCCCTCTTCCTGTTTCTGGGCATGCTGTGTCTGGTGAAAGAGACAAGAGGCAGGCATCACAAGAGCAGAAAAGGAAAGCCTTAGGACGGAGCATAAATATAAATTAAATCAGTCCTTCTTCCCACACCTTGTTCTACTTTTCTCACATCCCTTCCCACGCTGCATTATAGTTGGTTACGCAGGTGTTTGCCTAGGTCCATTGTCATTGATTCATTAGACAAATAGTTATTGAATGTTTTCTGTGTGCAAAATACTGGGAACCCATAGAAAATAATGGAGATTGTGCCTTACATGAGCATCTTATTTTAGTATCTTTAAGATACCCTACTAAGGGGAAGAACCTTCCATGGGTCCAACGTGCAGGGTAAGCTTGCCAGGTAGAGTAGCAAGCAGGCCAGAATTCTTTTCAAGGCCCCACGCATGCACTTCTTTTCATTCCAATGGGACTATGTTTGTCTGTGAGCACATTTAGTTCCCTAGTTATCGTTTTTGTCCCAGTTCTCCTTTTGTGACAGAAGAGTACTGGTGTGACCCTTTATTTTAAGAGTACTTGGGACTTGTTTTAATCAAATATGGTAAGACACAGATGCGGACATGATGGTTTTGAAGGAAGAAGATTTTTATACTCACAGAGCCCTGGAAACAGGAGTCATGCCATACCACACAGTGTTTCATGGGGAAGCCGTAGGGTCAGTCAAGAGGCAGAGGGAATGAAGAGAAAATGTGGGCTATAACTTTGATTGTGGTTTCCATAGGAAGGAATGGGCCAGAGAGGGTAAGTAGATTTAGGATTGGCTAGTTTGAATGATTTCAGTGTCCTGTGGGGCTTAGCGGTTGTCCTTAGTTGTCTGATACCGGGCCCTGAGTTATTAGGACAGACAAGTAATGACCTTGATAGGGACAATCCCATAGGAGGTGGTTATTGCTATGGGCTCCAGATTGTTGGTTTGCATATGAAAGGCACACTCCCAGGGAAGTTGTCTATCTCTAGCAATCAGCTCACCTTGAGAGGGGCAGCAAGGCCCCAAGATGTGGAGGCATCAGAAACATTTTAAAAAATGCATAATTAATATACTCTTTTAGATTTATGATCTCTATTTTGAAATTATCTCATTACCATGAACTTTCAGCTCTAGCCAAATCCTAGCTTTTGATCAATAAGTAGATCGTAGATTTCTATGTCCCAGCTCAGTTCATTTCTTCCTACAATTACACCTCTTCATGCCGAGGTTTGTTTAATGGTTTATGCTAACCTAATTACGCCCAGCTGACTCAGCTACATATACACATGCAAGGGTCCTCATCACCCTACCATTAGCAAAGACAAAATCTGGGAATAACTTAAATATCATCCAAGACTAGACTGGTTAAATAAGTTGCAATACATCCATATGATGGAATTCAGCATCAAAATTTTTGAACATATTTTTGAATAATATTTGATGAATTTAAAAATAGACATGATATTCAATAATAATAAAAATAAAAACCAAAATACGTATGTAGTAACACCTAATTTTAATACAAACACGTAGAGAAATGTCTAGATACTTAAACATACATATTTACCAGAAAATTATGAGAAAAATATGCTCAAATCATATAGATTTTTCCTTTTCTATATTTAGCATTAATTACTTTTGTAATCAGAAAAGTACATTTTACTTAACAAGTGAGGGATTTGCTTTCTAGAAAAAATAGAACTAAGTCATTCATTTAACCAATATTTCTGAGCACCTACAATGTGTAGGCATTATGATAAATATTACAGAATCCATATAAACAAGTTTCTGTCTTCTTAAAGTTTAGAGTGGTGAATTCTGAAACAGAGGAGATTATAGCATCTCAAACACCATCTTATACGTATTAGGTATCCAATAAATGTTTATTTACTAATGAGGAGAGACATAAGTGTAGGTTGACTGTGAAAATAAAGAGAGAATTAGGACTTTGACAGTCTTATTTCAAACTTCAATTCCGTCCACTACTTTTCTACCTCTTTCCATTTTACCACTTTTTCAAAATCTTGTAAAGAAAAAAAAATCATTTAATCACTAGAATAAGTCTGTGACTAAACACACTAGTTGTTTAGAGTGTCCTCTGGCTCCAACACTTGACTTACACCAGGATTTCTGCAAACTTCGCCCAAGTCTCCTTCCAAGTGGTATGCTAGAGGATTGAACTTGATGTCGAATCTGGGGTGTGCTGGGTGGACACAGACAACAAGGGGAGAAGACACAAGCCAGAAGAGGATGACCACCCTTTCTGTGGGAAGAGAGGGAGTTGGGGAATCTGTTCCAGGAACAAATGTGGGTCTTAAGTCAAGGTCATCAGTAAGGCTCAGTCACAAAGCTCAGAGGGTTTCTACCTATAGACACATCATCTGGACTCTCAGTCTATTCTGGAGGATTGACTAACCAGACTGAAGGTAAGGCCAGTCCTGAATGCTGGCCTGGGTGAGGCAATAGTTTTTCTAATTCAACTGACTGCATAGCATCCGGGAAATTATTCTACCACACCGAATCCCAAAGCTAGTCTCAGGAGAAGAGAGAAGCAGCCTTATTCTGTCTTGTGAGGGAGCAGCTGGGCTCTTGCTGTACAGCCTCCTTTGGCCAGGCTGGACCGAGGGACTGGGACTGGACTGAGTCCACACCCTGGGCAGTGGCACACAGAAGTGTGACATGAAATTCATGCGATTTGGGGAGCTGTCTTTGAGGAAAAGAATGCCTTATAGAGAAATGAAATTAAGTAAAAATTGAATAGTTATTTAAGATGAATCAAGAAATTAGGACAATTTACAAATATAAATAAAAAGTTTGACGATACCACATAATTTTAACATTCTAGAAAAATAACAACGTATTTTTTATTAATTAACTTTATGGCTTCTCAACACTATGTTTCCACTTCTTTCTTTTCATGGATAATCCTATTTAGTTCTTCATGTAAAAATACAATGATTTTGTAATATCTTTTAGAAAGAATAGAGAGATAGGTGAATTTGTCTCACTGTGATGGGCCAAAATTTTATTATGGCTAATATGGCTATTGATAGCTTATTATTGTTATTGATAATATTGTTCAATATGAAAAATAATTATTGGTAATTAGCTTTTGCTCATATTTTGATATGAGTTTAAACATTCCTTCTTGTTATATTTGGATTTTGATATGGTTGACAATTCTGAAAGAAACAGAAAATTAATC
Organism: Panthera uncia; assembly: GCF_023721935.1. Classification (NCBI taxonomy): domain Eukaryota; kingdom Metazoa; phylum Chordata; class Mammalia; order Carnivora; family Felidae; genus Panthera; species Panthera uncia. Next base: position 98,989,718 of record NW_026057584.1, on the reverse strand, counting down.
TGAAATCAAAATTACATAAGTAATCCAAATCAGCTTTAAATACATAAGTATGTTATATTAAGGTCATACTTGAATAACAAAATGATTCTTCCACAATGTGCCCTCCCTTGATGAGAATAGGCAGAGATTCTTGTCACTGGAGCACTCATTTCTTCAATCTGTTAAGGCCACCTAGTGTGGCATGCCAAAGGGAACTTGAGTTTCACTAGGACAAGACAGATGCACCACCAAGTGATCCAATCCATGAGGAAGCACAAAACATACAATGTCACACACACATTTACTTCTTTGTGGTACAGTTACATGTTTAGGCCCTATACACCGAGAAAAGATGATATATTCTGCTTCATGGCATTCCTATCAAATCAGAACAGGATATGGCGTGTGGATAATTATTTACACAGCACTGTCAAGTATATTCTGGATGGGAGAAAACTATTTTTTTCTAGGCATGAATGACCACTGAACTCTAAATGAAAACTCATACAGCCAATGATTAAATAAGTCTTCATGGTTCTAGTTCAGTACATTCCAAATCCTGTTTCTTCTGCTACTGAAAAACTCCCAGTGCCTGATGACATAAAACAACTTTTATATAGTGATAAGACCTCTCGCGTTGCACCCTAGGTCCTGACACAATGGGACATTGGAATATTCTTAAAAGAGATGCCAGTGCTCTGGTGGCAACAGCCCAACTACACAGGGAAGTAGGTGGAAGCCACATTAAGATATCCCACTGAACCCAAACTGATTATTTCTTGAGCTCAGTGTCAGGTTGCCCTGAAGTTAAAATTTCCCATAGTCACTCTATTGTCAAATAGAAGTAGAGGCAGAGAAGAGTGGAAAAAGCCAGAAGTTTTCACCAGTTGCAATTGTTTTGTGAACTATTTTTGTGGGTTGTTGGCAGAATCCAATAAGCAGCAGCTGTAGGTCTGAGATCCCCGTTACCTTGCTAGCTCTTAGTCGTGGGTCCACTTTCTGTTCCTAAGGACATCTTTTGTACCTTCCCATGTGGCCCTCTCCAACTTTAGCCCAACAGCATGTAGTGTTCTTGTTATTCAAATACCTCTGACTTCTTTCTCAGCTCCTTCCTGCCACCAGCCAGAGAAGACTCTCAGCTTTTAAGAGCTCTATGATTATATCAGGAATTCCTAGACAATCCCTGCCTTAAGGTGAAATAAGTCTTACCATTCATAATTAGGAGAGAGAGATCTAATTATATTCACCGGTTCTAGTGATTAGTGGGGTATCTGTGGGGGATCATTTCAGAAATTTTGTCGGCTATGCATAATAAATAGAAAATAAGTTTTCTTTCCTTCCTGATTACTGAGTTTTTACCCTGTGTCAGACATTTTGTTAGATGCTTTATGTGTATTATTTCATTTAATCTTTCTAGTAAGGCTATGAAGTGTTAATTAATAAGGAGTCAAAAATGTATATATTATCTTTGAAATGTAGAAGAAATTCTCACCTTTTCCCCTTAAGATGATCTAATCTTTCTGTATAACTAAATTATTTTAGTGTGGTCCAGTAAACTTATTATGAACAAATAATTCAAAAATTTTCATTAGGTAACATTTTTCAGTAGTTTTTTTTTTAAGTTTATCTATTTATTTTGAGAGAGAGAGAGAGAGAGAGAGAGAGAATCCCAAACAGATTCCTCTCTGTCTGCACAAAGCCTGATATGGGACTCGAACTCATGAACCATGATATCATGACCTGAACTTAAATGGAGTCTGACCTTTAACCAACTAAAGCACCCAGGTACCCTACCTCTTTCTTTTTTTTTTTTTTTTTTAATTTAACTATACTTGACATACAATGTTACATTAGTTTCAGGTGTGCAACTCTTTAATAAAATGTCATCTTTTGAGCACCCCAACCCTATGGTCCCCCTTCTCCTTCCCATGATGTCAACCCATGTTACAATGGAGAGTATAGCTTGAACTCATTGTTTTTGGTACCTGGTGGTTCTGCTGGACTGGATTGCTGAAGCTTCTAGTTCTGCCTGGCCTCCACTTTTTCCTTGCTCTCACCTTTCCTCTCTTCTCTCTTTTCTCTTCTGTTCCCCTCCTTGGCCCTTCCTCCTTTCCTCAGCCTTCCGCACTCTGGACTTCACCTGCTTCAACCCTTGCTGGAATTGCAGAACACCCTGAATTGGTTAGCAGTGTCTCTGACATTGAAGTTCCCCTTTACTTGATGGAATGCACCTCCCACTGTGGGAATATCTTCCCAAAGGGAGGGAGACTGAGGCAAACACTGGAATGCCCATTTTCTTGTGTCCTGCTTCCCTTGTTTTCCCACAACTAATCTGAGCCTGAAGAGGAAACAGAGTCTTTATTTCACATCCCTTTGCTCTCTGTTTGAGGTATCTTCTGTCACATCCAGGCTGGAGTGGGGTGGAGGTTCCATTTTCTGTCCATCATACCCACTTTCCTCATGGTTAGGCTTTAGTGGGGATTGGGAGTCTGAGAGATCGGGGCAGAGCTTCTCAACATCAGTACTGTTGATGTTTGGGCTAAATAAGTCTTTTTGTGGGGCTTTCCTGTGTACTGTAGGATATTTAGCAGCATTCCTAGTCTCTACCCACCAGATGCTGGCAGCACAACTCTCTTGTCCCAGTTGTAACAACTAAATCTATCCTTAGGCATATCCAGATGTTCCCTAGGGGCTAAATCAACCCCATTCAAAAACCACTGGGTTAGAGATAAAGGTAACTAAAATGAGTGGATTAAAATATATATACCCAAATATATGTTCCCATTTTCAGGTTTAAAGAAAATGTTTGCCTTGGGCACCTTGGTGGCTCAGTCGGTTAAGCGGCCGACCTTGGCTCAGGTCATGATCTCATGGTTCATGAGTTTGAGCCCCACATCATACTCTGTGCTGTCTATGCAGAGCTTGCTGTGGATCCTCTGTCCCCCTCTCTCTCTGCCCCTCCCCTGCTTGCGCTTTCTCTCAAAAATAAATAAACATTTAAAGAATGTTTATTTCTCTCTCTCTCTCTCTCTCTCAAAAATAAATAAACATTTAAAGAAAAAAAGTTGTATTTGTTTGCCAAAGGTCTAACAGGTCTGAAATAGCAGAACAGGAAGTCATAGCCAAGGCTGGCTTCAAATCCTATTTCCACTGCCAGTGGATAGCCGCACCGTTCACTTCTTGTCTAGTTCAGACCAGATGACCCTCTGGCAACATTAGCGTTACAGATCCCCAGAGGATGGAAGTCCAGACTGGGAGGAAGACAGCAACGAGAATAAGTTGGCCAAGCTGACAACTTTTTTGAGCACCTGTCCATTCCTGTGAGGATCATCACATCAGCATCTTAGATGGAAATGCCCCCTGGAAAAAAGGAAAGCAGAGAATAAGTAAGGAGCCCTTAGAATCTCAGCATGCCTGATTGTATGAGACTCAAGAACTGCTGGCCAATCGAGAGGCACCTGACTCCCCAGAAACATGAGAGAAAGTTGGCGTGCCCTGATGGGCACATAGAGCACGAATGCACCTTAGACACATCGCTTCTATCTTCAGCTGCAACAACCACATTTTCAACAGAATGCTCTAGATCTTTGAAAAAAATCATTTTCTGAATTTTAATGTCAGAAACTGGAAATGCATTCTAAAGGCAGGGATATGACCTTTTCTCTCTGTCATCCCAAAGCCCAGCACAGTGAATACAGAGGATTGACAAAAGGTGTTGAATGAATTCATGATGGCCCAGTGCTGGTGCCTCTCATGTTAGGAGCCACACAGGACAGCCTGCCATTAGATGTTCACCCTCCTTTTTTCAACTTTCTCCTTTTCAAAAATGAGTGTGTGAGATTTGGCCTATGGTGACCATTGACCCACAGGTGGAGAGTTCCATCCGTGGGCAAGTAAAAGCATTCTCACATAAGTGACAGCCTGGCAGAACTGTTTGAAGAGCAAATGTGTGGGAAAGGCTAAGCCTTAATGAGCAAGCTGGGTCTGCAGAGGGCCACCTATAAATGTGAAATCTGGGCCCTCAGATGACAGACTTGGGTTCAAATGCCTTCGTGGTTCAGTGGCCAAGTCGCGTAATGCCTCTTAAGTTTAGTTTCTTCTTTGCAAAGTGGGGTAGAGGAATCTTTAACTTCAGGTGCTGTTGTAAAACATTTGAATTAGGGAAGATAAAGCAGTTGGCATATCTTTAAGGCCTTGCACACTCTCCAGTCGTTGACTTTCTTTTCTGAGCTCCCCCTATCAACAAAGCATTTAAATCACCTAATTAAAGTTCTGCTGGTGTCGTGATGAAAAGAAGACATTAAAGCTTCCTTGAGATAAACTTGATATTTTATTATCCTTGGCTTGTCACATTCACGAATTAATTACTCTTTCACACTAGCCCTACAGCAAGCCGAATCAAACATTTTGCCTCTGCAAAAATAGCTCCAGGACTTAGAAGTGGCTCAAGGAGAGTGGAAACGGACAGCAGCATTTCAGAGGCCACAAAGAATGCGCTTCTCTGTGGGGCTTTGCAGGTGTTCCCCTCGGGTTGACACCCACCTGTACCACTGGCCAAAAGTGTGATCCTGGGCCAATTGCTCCCAGTCTTTTCTCCAGGTTCTCATCTCTGAAATGGGGATAACAGTAATAGTGCCTACGTCATTGGAGTTTGAAAGGACAAATAAAGTTAATACACAGGAAGCACTTTAATAGTGACTGGATTACAATAATACTCATCAAATATTTGTTCTTATCATTTATGAATACTAAGGGGATTGCCACTTTTCCTTGCTGTCGTAGGAGTGAAAACCAGTTTTCTTTGTCGTTTTCCCTGCCTTCACACATACGCGAAGCACACGCCCTCCATGAGCATGGTGGCCTGAGTGCCTATGGTGCACCCATCCCTCCTCATAGCTCATCTCGGGTGCTTTTTGTCGATGGCCAGCTTAGAGATTTAATTCAGGAATGCAAATAGTTTTCAATCTTCACGCCAATGCTGAATAATTGTACAAATTTCCTAGATTGCTGTTTTATGAGGCTTCCAAGGCATGTCCGTGTTGTCTGGGACAGAAGTCCTCTGTTGGATTAACAATGTCTGCCATGAGTAGAAGAGCAGGAAGTAAGGGCTCAATATTTTCCATCTATGAACTTGTCTGTGTCTGGGAGATGAGAGATGATGCTTCTCAAAATGTTGCAGTTTGGGGGCGCCTGGGTGACTCAGTAGGCTAAGCGTCCAACTCTTGGTTTCAGCTCAGCTCATGATCTCATGGTTCATGAGTTTGAGCCCCACAGCTGGCTCTGTGCTGTCAGGGTGGAGCCTGCTTGGGACTCAATCTCTCTCTCTTCCTCTCTCTCTCTCTCAAAACAAATAAATAAACTTAAACAAATCTTTTTAATAAATAAAAGAAAATGTTACAGTTTGAAAGAGATCCTAAATGATGTCCTCTATGAGGATCATATTTGCTACACTTTGCAACCTTAGCGAGCCTTCCGTGGTGCTCAGAGACACAGAACTAGGAGTCCACCAAAGTGCAGGTGATAATGGTGCATTGCCTGATAAACAATAACATAAAATTATCTGAAAGTCGGTGTACTTCTTATTTTCACTGCACTTTGGCAATTTTAAGCACTGTCAGTGAAAACAACAATGACAATCTTTCTTCCTGAAAAACTATGTTGTTGATATAAATGCTAAACAAGTACTACGGCTATTACTGTGAAGTTTTTCACAATATATACTCCAGCCCCAAATTAACACACTGTTAACATACAATTTCTGCAGGAAGTTAATTTGGAAAATGCCCGGTTATAAATTGGCCCCTGGCACCCACGTGGACTCAGCTACGTACATCCTTACTAAGCAGTAAGCGCTGGAAGGTAAGAAAACAGCTCAGAATGGGCAGGTTCATGTCAGGTGCACGCCTGGTCTCCCACCACTGCAGTTAGAGAGCAGACCGAAATAATGATAACACACTGACTCTAGAGAAGAAGAAATGGAGCTTGAGTTGTTTCAATTCTGTCATTCTTGCAAATCATTCAGTGAGCTTGGAGGAATTCACTGTTTGGGGAGCATTTTTCACATCCCTTTCACCCCCTTTTATGAAGAAATGTAATTAAAATGACAAACCCAGTACTTCTTCCTAATGTTATTATTATATACTGCCACAGAAACAAATTCAATAAACGTTTCTGTTCTGACGATTATTGTTATTGATTAACGTTCATGACAAATACGGAAAATCACGTGGTCACAGAGGAAGAGCATGCTAAAAACACCGACTTCAAACGTCAAGTACTCTTGCTGTGCTACCGCTTCTGGAATGTCCTTCTGGCCTCACTACTACCTCAGACTGCCAGTTTATAGGGGAAAGACTATTTGGTAACTGCTGACTATAACATTTTCCCTGTCTGTGTTATTATGCCTTTAAGCGAGCCACTTTTCAGTTGTAAAAATGGCCCTGAATTTTATAGAAATGAGCCCTATTTGCTTTTGACAGCCTCACTATCACTCTTTCATATTAAACTATAAAAGTAACCCCATGTTAATTTGCACAGAAGTAAAGATACATTTTCTGCCAATATGTAATTTTTGTTATTAAGCATAATAATCATCCATCAAAGACTACAATATGTGAGGACCTAACATAATAAATTTTCCTTACATTAAAGAGTTTACATTTAAAATATATATAATAGAGGCATACAGATGGTGAGGAGAATGGTACCAAATGTTGCTCTCTGGTAGGGAAATGACTTAAAAAAATAAAAGCTGGCACACACGTTCACAAAGATATGGCATAACTATGAAGTCACGCAACTGATTGTTTAATGTCATAGGACATAATTATCTAAATGTCTAGGAGATCTCATCAAAGAAGGCTCTTTGGGTGACTGTATACATACCACCACAACACTGCCTTTTCTCATATAATTTTTGGAACTCATATTTGGAATGGAAAAGTCTGTGCTTTATAAATTCTTGCATGTTTTGATGTATGTCTTTGTGATTTATCAGATGTGGCTCCATTCAGATGGATTTGGTCTCTCAACTAGGGTCTAAGTTTCTTAGAGGCAGAATCTAAGTTCAATAAATCAATGGCACATTTTTAAACTAGGAAATGTTGAAAACTTGTGATCTCAATTGGATATAGAATAAAATATGTGACTAGGTCAATGGCTTCTCGACTTCAGATTTTGTGATGGAATGACTTCTTTTTTAAATTTTTTGATTGTTTATTTATTTATTTTGAAAGAGAGAGAGAGAGAGAGAGCATATGCCAGCTGGGGAGGAGCAGAGAGAGAGGGAGAGAGAGGAAGAGGCAGAGAGAGAGACAGAGAGAGAGAATACCAAGCAGGCTCCACACAGAGCATGATGCAGGGCATGAACTCACGAACCATGAGATCATGATCTGAGCGGAAATCAAGAGTCAGAAGCTTAACCCACTGAACCATCCAGGCGCCCCAGTAAATGAATTTTCACTGCAAAAAATGCTAACATTAATTATAGCCCTAATTATAAGCCCAAGCATTATTTTGAGCTCACCAGCCGTGAAAGCAGGATGCTCTGATTCCCCAGCACAGAGGCTCCCCCCTCTCTCTCTGGAACTAGTGCGGGCAGATGTACTGGGATCTGAATAATGAAGCTGGGGATATAAAGAAGCAGGAGCTGCCATGGGGACTGTCCATGCTCTCTCAGTTTCACCAAAACCTTAATTTCTGATTTAAGGAGTGTCTGCTATCTAACAGGGGTTTTGCAAGGGGCTGGATGCATTTGGGTTCCACAAATATTTATGAAGTGTGTAATCTGCAAGAGCAATCCTTACTTGCTAGTAGGATCACTACTTCTTATTACTTCTTACTTCTTGCTACTACGACCTCTTACGGGGTAACCTTTTGCAGGACATGCCAGCCATGGGGGTGAAGTGTTGGGTGCAGTGGAATGAAGGATCTGGGTAGTGGAAACAACGCACGCCCCCCGAGTGGAGTGTGTGATCCCAGTTCAGGAAGTAAGTCCTGGGTCAGGTGCATCCCCCAGCTTGGTCACCAGACCTTGCAGAGGCTCTTAGGGGACATCGGACTTGGAAGAAGAAGACTATATTCTGTCTGAGGTCATGAAAAACACAATTGGGCACATTTCCGCCTCATCTCTGCCTCTGCACAGCTCTGTGTGCTTACATGTGGCATGTCAAAGAGCCACACGGCCATCAGGTTTCCTTACAGACACAGCTCCTGGGTGCCTTATTCCAAAAAAGACTGGAATCGAAAGACAGGAAGATGCACTTTATAAAGCTCCCCGAGTAAGGCTTGTAAAAATTTAGTTTGGCTCTAAAAAATATTTTTAATGTATATGCACATATAATTTTACACAAATGCATGACTGAAATCATCGTATGTGCTGTATGTGGTCTTTTTTTTAATGTTTATTTATTTTTGAGAGAAAGTGAGACAGTGCAAGCAGGGGAGGGTCAGAGAGAGAGGGAGAGGGAAACAGAGAGGGAGACACAAAATCCAAAGCAGCCTGTGGGCTGAGGCCCAAACTCATGAACTGTGAGATCATGACATGAGCCAAAGTCAGATGCTTAACCGACTGAGCCACCCAGTTGTCCCTGTCTGTGGTCTTTACTTGCAATCTTTATCTGTGCTTGCTTCCTGCCCCATCCTTATTTGGATGAGTTATATTAATCACCTTGGAGGTATTCCATATTTTTCATCCCTTTTGTGTATACACACATACAAACACAAATATACAAACACTGGCTTTAATACCCTATGGGGTTATGCACGCACATAGGGTAGTATTAGGTTTTAAAAAATGGAATCACATTATATACACTTTGCTGTATCTTTCTTTCCTCATCCAACCATACTTCATTGAAATCTCTAAGTTAACTGATATAATTTATTTTATAATAGGTACATTGAGTAGGTATAAAATAATTTCTTTTTTTATTTATTTTTGAGAGAGAGAGAGAGAGAGAGAGAGAAAGAGCATGAGTGGGGCAGAGAAAGAGGGGAACAGAGGATCTGAGCTGTCAGCATACAGCCCAATGTGGGGCTGTAACCCATGAACTGTGAGATCATGACCTAAGCCAAAGTTGGCTGCTTAACTGACTCAGCCACCCAGGTGCCCCTAAAGTAATTCCTTCAACTAGTTCCCTATAATGGGTGTTACTTGTTTGAGGCTGCTCTGTACAATACTGTAGTAAATACTGCTGTCTTATATGTCATTGTTGTTGATTCTTTGTGATAAATTCTTTGAAGCAGAAGAGCTGGGTCAATGTATCTATACTTTTTTTTTTTAATGTTTATTTAGTTTTAAGAAATAGAGAGAGTGTGTGAGAAGGGGAAGGGCAGAGAGAGAAGGAGACACAGAACCCGAAACAGGCTGCAGGCTCTGAGCTGTCAGCACAGTGCCCATGGCAGGGCTCGAACTCGCGAAACACGAGATCATGACCTGAGCTGAAGTCAGACGCTTAACCAACTGAGCCACCCAGGTGCCCCAGTATCTATAAATTTTTTAAAGTTAATAGCATCCACAGATTTCTTTTTAAAAAAATGACCATGGCCATTCACATTTTATTCAGAAATGTTTTAATGTGATTTTCAGTAACTTTTCTAATAGCAAGATCAGTCTTTTAAACATTTGCAATTCGGATACCAAAAATGTGTAATGTTATTTTACTTTTCAGATTGCTGACTACTCTTGAGCCTGAGCAAACTTTCCTGTTTGTTAAATTTGGATTTGCTCTTCTGTGAAATGTCTATTTATATCCTTTGACCAATTATTGGACATTTATGATCATTCTAGTTTGTCGTTATAAAAGTTTTACGACTAACCTGAGTTTTATCATAGGTTGCTCTTGGTGGTGGTGGCGTGTGTTGTGTTCTAAAACAGATTTTTAGAAGCACAATTGTTAGTGAACATAGATGTATTTTGGGGGGCTTTTGACACATACAAAACTGTCCTTAGGGATGGTGTCATTACTTTACACACATATTTGCCATGCACGGAAAGGCACGTGTCTGTTTGTAGCCTGTGATACTGGGAATAATCTATAGTAGTTTGATAGTTTAAAAATGGGTGTTCATTTTCTGGTTCATATTTCTTACTTTTGATTTACTAGTGATGTTTACAATTTTGTTTTATTTATTAGCTGTTGATATTCTGTCCTATGTCTACTTCATATCTCAAAAATCCTAGTCCCCCATATTAAACATAATATCTGTCTACATGTTAGAGAGGTATAATACATTGCCACTCTGAAATGTGATTGCTTATGTATATTACAAAGTGTAACCACTTTAATTGTTCTCTGACAGTGCCGAAACTACTGAGGTTCTTTATTTGTTTGTCCGTTTATTTGTTTGAAATCAAGCTAGAAGCTTGGATCTCCAAACTTCCCCTGTATTTCTAGAACATCATGTGGTTCATTAGATTGTTCAAGCTTTTTAGCTTTCTAGCTCTTCCCTTCTGCCTCAAATGAGCTACATTTGAGCTGGAGTGTGTCTGTGTGTGTGTGTGTGTGTGTGAGGGGTCGGGGTGGTCAGACTGGCTTCATTATGGAAGAATTTTAAAGATTTTACAAATAAATTGATCAGAGGGGTATCTTTCCGGCTGCCAGAGCTAAAAGGAAGGTTGAATCAGTTTCAGATTAAGTCCTGTTTACTAATTTATCACCAGCTTAAGTTTGGAGGGTGCAGAAATAGTTGCCTTGGAATCTTGACTTGAGAAACATGATAAGGGACCCTAATCCCAGCAGGTGAGCCCTTTAGGTGAAGAATAGGATGAATAGTTATGTGTTGTTCTTGCCCTGGGTATTCGGAGGTGTTTTTACTATTTAACCACACGTTTTTCGTGACCTTGCTGCAGAGATTGCTAACCTTGTTCCTTATTAGATGTGGACAAGAGGATCCCTCTGCAAAGTCCAGGAAGCAGGTGTGGAGGCTGGGGAGGAGTGTCAGTTCCACACTGTGCTGCTGTAATTTTAATCCAGACAGAACCAGGAAATGAGACTCAAGGTGAGTCACAGATGGACAGCCTGAGGGGGTGGGCAGAATCTTCCTGGAATGTTGGTGCAGGGCCTCCTGTCTGACTGTGCATATGTGAGCATCAGCTCGGTTGTAGTACCAGCTGTTAGAGTCTGTCCTCTCTCCTCGCCGATTACCTCCCTCAGCGTGTCCAGCCAGAAGAGCATATGGCCTACACTCCACTTGATTCAATGGCTACCATTTCCAGATACTTATTTGACTCTCTCCCCAGAGAGATGTGTCTCTCCTCCATGTTCCCATGGCTCCCAGTGTCTGATCATGTCAGACTTTTTACCACACTAAGCAGTGTTATTTATTTGTCTGTATTCTTGCCTAGGTTGCTAGCTATTTCAGTGCAGAACTTTCTTTTATCTCCATATTCTGTTGACCAAGAAGACATCCAGGCTGTAAAGCAACCAAAAGCATTTATTTGGGGTCTTAGGGATGGCAACCTTGGGGGACACAGGGTAGACTGAAATTGAAAGTGTGCTCTGAATTTCAAGCAGGGAGGGCAGGCTTATAAAGGCGAAATCCACAGTTACATAACTTGTTTTTAAAGAATTATAATTAGTGCTGACAGAGTTAGACCATCTAATACACCATTGGCAATTTCACTGACAGATGTGACATGATCTCTATTTCAGTCCAAAGTTAGAAAGAAAGAGGTATTCCAGAAGGTGGTGGAGTTGTATTGGCAAAGGTCAAAAAAGTTCCTGGTGTTCTAGGAATTGAAACAGGAGACACGCACAGGTCCTGCTTCCTCCATATCCTCCTGACCCGATTTTAAATGACCCTCTTAGCCATGTTCACTGCACTTGGGAATCTTCGCTCGCAGCCCCTGATGCCAGGACAGCGCTTGCCACATAGTACGCACTGTAATGAAATGTGTTTGAATAAATAAGTGATTAAAGCGTATGAGAACAAATGAATACACTTTCTCATTTTACCAAATCCTCTATAAGGCTCTGGGCGCCCACCCAGGGAACGGAGTTTCTTACAAATGATGTGCTAAGTTTTCAAGATCAGGCTCCCTGGGAAGATGACTCTGAGGTGGAGAGTAATGTGCAGAAAGTTTATAGGAGAATGCTCTTTGGATTCTCCTCTGAATCTGAAGGACATTTGAATGTCTCCTTTGAATGACACATTCCACGTGTCAATGTGAAGGGGTGAATGAAGGAACAAGAAGCAGAGGCAGAAGATCCGTGTCGCAGCCACAAACACTGGGCTACTCCCTCAGGGACTTCTGCATGTTACACCCTGCAAGGCTGTCCCCAGTTGGCCCATACATCCAGGCCTGTACACGCCCACACGGACTAGTTATTGGATGTCGGGCTCATAATAAGCTCTCAGTACGTGCTTATTGAGCCACAAAATCCTAAAGAGAAAATAGAGTGACTGGCTTATCGATTTGGGAAATCCTCTTATATAAGGAGTGTTGAAAGAATTGTTAAGCAAGCCAAGGCTATTCCTCGGCTCAATTTAACCCTGTCGCATGCCAGTCTAGGCAGCATGTCATTGTCACCACCCCCGTAGCTACGTTTCACCTGAGGCCAGGATCAGAATGTCACAGCTGACGTCCCTTGACATTCCCTCTGGCACACCACAGTCCTGCTTCCTAGTCTCACGTTTAAAAGAGAGCAGCTGCTTTGTTGAGCACCTGGCTTCTCCTACGTGCCTTTTGTCATCCTGTCGTGAGGCCCTGATCAGGAGAAGAGCCACTCAGCAGGAAAATTCACCACATCGTAAATTCATAATCCATTTTTCTCCATATGCTCTGACCAACTTATGATGTTCGTAATTAAAACTTTATGCAGACTTACGGCTACTGAGACAGGTTGATTCAGTGCTTGTTGTAAAGCGTTATAAATCACTGGGGCTGATTGTATAATTGGGCCCTAATAATTATTCCGTCAACGTTAAGCAGGCCTGGCGCTGGGCAGCAATGCGAGGCAGACACAGTCTTCTTTCAGGCTCCTGCATCACTAAGCAATGCCCTTGTAATACCAGCCTTTGCCCTGCTGCTATTACCTTGTGTGCTTGATGGTCCCCCAGTCTTCTTTAGTGTGAAATTCCTCCCCGCGTCTCCAGGCGCCATGAAACCACACTTCCAACAAGAAACCAGCTCGGCAGATTCCATCTCCTGGTAAACTGAGTCCCACTGCATGTAATAACAGCACCGTGCATTGGAGATTGACACCGCACTGCCTCCACAGGGATGCCCTCTGTAGATGGCCTCCAGGGGCCAGTCTTTGGGAAGGGCATCATCCTATGCCTTCACTCTCTGCTCTTCTTTAACACCATTGAAATAGCCTCTTTCCCATTTCTTCTGAAATAGGAAGCTCCGTGTCTTGAAGAATCCACATGGGCCGGGGCTTGATACTAGGTCGTTCTTTGACTCACCTGTGCAACTCTGGATGTCCCCTGAAATCCCGACCACGACCACAGTGTTCTTCAGCAACGCAATAGAGATTATGCAAATATGATAGATTTCCATCTTGGCTTTTAGCTCTGTGAATTTGCACAAGTTATTTAAGTTCTTTGAATCTCATTTTTCTTAGCTGTAACATTGAGAAAATAATGCGTAACTTAAAGTCTTTTTGTCTTCCTAGTGGGGATTAGAATGAAGTCATACATGTAAAGTTCTTGTCATCAAATATGGGTTCAATAAATGTTATAATTCCATTTTTCCTCTTACCTGTTAACATTTCAGTGACTGATAATGGGTTATTTATGTTCATTTAAGAGTGACCGATACTGCAGATTTCATGGCCCTCGAAAGGTCAAGAGGTGGAAAATGTGTTAATACTCTGGGGACATTTTGTCTCTCAATTTGCTCACTGTAGAATAATGTTCTACTGAGACACTAAAGCAAAATATTCTGAAAACAGTTTAAAAATCCATCACACCACTAAAGATTTGCTATCTTGTACCTTGTTGTTGAAGGATTTATATATAATTTGAATGGACTGCTTTTTAATAATTGTAGACAGGGCTACATGTAGAGAGCATTTGAAACTTCAAGGGGAAAACCTCTGTGTGATCCTCTTTGGAATATTCAAACTCTGACTTCCACCACTGTTCCAGTAGGTGATGTGCAGACTCACCTGTCCTATTAGAAATCAGAGTAGAAGCTTTGTTTCTGGTTTAAGTACTGGCACTGAAAGTTCCTTAAGAAATCAGTCTTTAAATGCCAGTCACTAATGAGTATTCAGAACAACAGTTAATGCCAAAGTAAGCTCAACAATTTTTAAAAAACAATTACTGAGTTTGTTAAATTTCAGTTAATTATTAATTATCAACCAGAAAAGGATGTGCACTGTTAGCAAAACCGTGGATCCGAGAACAAGCTTTAGATTGACATAGACCTTGGTTCTGTAAGAAATCCATTATTTTTATTATTGTTATTATTAAATCTTTCATTGTTATTATTTGCAGAACTTGAGACTGTTCTTTCTTTTTTTTTTTTTTAATTTTTTTTTTCAACTTTTTTAATTTATTTTTGGGACAGAGAGAGACAGAGCATGAATGGGGGAGGGGCAGAGAGAGAGGGAGACACAGAATCGGAAACAGGCTCCAGGCTCCGAGCCATCAGCCCAGAGCCTGACGCGGGGCTCGAACTCACGGACCGTGAGATCGTGACCTGGCTGAAGTCGGACGCTTAACCGACTGCGCCACCCAGGCGCCCCAAGACTGTTCTTAATTCTGGCATTTCACTCGTGTTCATAGGGCTTTGCTCAAATATCACTTTCTCAGTAAGGCCTGCCCTAGAGAGACCTATTGAAGATTGCAAACCTCAGCCCTGATTCTGGCATTTCCTATCTTTTTCTTCTGTTTAATTTTAACCTATAACCCTTATCATCTGGAAAAATAATCCACTTTGTAGTCTACTTATATATTTGTGGTTTATCTCACCCAGTTAGAATATAAATTCTTGTCCCAGCGATTTTTGTCAGTCTTGTTAACTGCAATATCTCAGTACATAGAATAGTACCAGGCAAAAAGTAGTCACTCAGTAAATAATTAGATGACTTTTAAAAAATTAATCTTTAATATGGAGCTAGTGATGCCTTCTTCAAGTAGCTGGGTGGCCAAATTGAGGCAGGCAGAATACAGAGATGCTAGATATTTGTAGGAAGACCAAAAAAAAAAAAACAACCCGAGGAATTCAGTGTGACACCTGACAGAGCGTGTGTGGCCATGAAGCAAACTTGTGATAGCTCCGTGATTTCTTAGGCCACAAGCACCTTGCAGTCAATGCCCAAGCCCACTACACATACGCCCACAATGACCCAGTTAGCCCTAAATCAGACTGCTAACGTGGAGCATGTGTAATGATATGCAGAGTTCTTAGAAATCCCTGCCTATTCCCCAGAACCTCACATAAATACTCTGGACCCAAGTTATGACCACCCATGAAAAGCAAAATTCCACCCCATTCCACCCCATTCAGATCCTCTGAGTGCATTCACACTTCCTTCTGGAGTTTGTACTTTTGTTTTGTAATAAAGTTTCTTCTGCTACACTTTTACTCTGACTCCTCCTTGAGTTCTTTGTTGGCTAGTTTAAGAACCTAGAACCAGCTGATGGTTGAGATCTCAGGGCTCAAGAAATCCCTCAGTCTCTGGTATCAAAACAATATGGTTTATGCACTTAATAAAATATATTTATAATAAATACCATTGTCATTCTCTCATGCATATCTATATTTTAAAGCAAAGCATTTTTTTATTCAAAATATTTATTACTGGGGCTACCAAGATATTTTTACGAGGTGACTCAGTCAGTTAAGCGATTGACTTCGGCTCAGGTCATGATCTCGTGGTTGGCAAGTTTGAGCCCCCTGTCTGGTGCTGTGCTGACAGCACAGAGCCTGGCTCAGAGCCTGGAGCCTGCTTCAGATTTTGTGTCTCCCTCTCTCTTTGCTCCCACTCTGATCTCACTCTGTCTCTCTCTCTCTCTCAAAAATAAGCAAATATCAAAAGAGTTTGAAAAAAAAGACCACTGGTCTATGTCACAAAATATTTATTAATTATTTCTCACACTCTTACCAAAGAAAACATGTTACCTTCTTCCCCAGCTTGGGCAGAGGAGAGCGTAGATGAGTCGAGAATGACCCAAGTGATGAACTTTAAAGAATATCTGGATTGAGACTTTCAGAGTTATTACGTGGTTTGAAAGATGTAGCTGAATTCTACTGAATAGACAGTAACTTTTCAAGTTTAGGACAAGAACCCTTCCCCTTCCCCAGGGGAAGGGGAGGAAATGGCACCAGGTAGAGATTTTCTGTGTTATGAGCAAAACCTAAGGCTATCTCTCATGTGTGGATGCTATTTTTCTTTTTCTTTTCTTTGTCTTGACTGCCTGATTTGAAAATCTCTTCTTTCTGTTCCTTCTCAAACAGCTGATACAGTGAAACAGACCAAGCCACACGCATAGCTACCACACACGGCCTCTGAAGAGGACTGTTAGTTTGAAAGGCACTATGACATCATGATAAAGCATCTGAGGTGCGTAGTTGAAGATAACTATCTTCCAGTGACATGAATCCTGAAGCCAGAGAGATTCTATGAATGTAAGAGTAGCAGCAGGGAGTGATAATGCCTGTATCCAGCAAAGTGAAGGCTTTGCTTAGATGCTTCCTGATTCTTTTTCTTTCTCTTAAAAAAAAAAAAAGTTTATTTATTTTTGGGGGGAAGGGGCAGAGAGAGAGAGAGTGAGAGAGAGAATCCCAAGCAGGAACTAGATATCACAAACCATGAGATCATGACCTGAGCCGAAATCAAGAGTCAAATGCTTAACTTACTGGGCCACCCGGGTGCACAGATGATCCCTGTGGGCTTAAAGAACTGAAGTATGTAATATCTGTCTGGCCAGATGGGAATCTGTTTCTCTAGGAGAAAAGTCATGAAAGCTTCACAAATTCATCGAGATGCCCCAGGTTGAAGCTGGAGGGACCAGAGGAGTCCTTACAGATGAGATCACCAATGTTCCCACTCAGTTCTCCAATATAGGACATCATGAAGGGTCTTGGGGCCAAAGACCTGACGAGGTAACACTGTATGTTGATGGACCTGGAGAGTTCTCTGATAAGCTTCACAAGCACCTGGAGTGTAGGTGGCTGCTCAAGGATTAGGGGATTTACAGTGCTAACACATTTCATAAAGCCAAGTTCCAAAAACAAATAAAATGAAATGTCAAGACTTTTGAGTTATCCTCTGTTTTTATTTATCTATGTCTTAGAGCTCTATTATTACAGCTCTTTCATCTCTGTGTGATTCAGTGATCTACTTCGATTCAGCTAGAATTTCCCGGGTGCCAATACGTTCGAGGAATAGCACTAGCTGCCTTGTCCGGGGTAGTGGAAAATCCCGGGTGATTCAGACATAACCCCAAATGTGAGGGTTGTAACAGCTAATTGAAGGAGAGTCTAAATAATACTGTGCTTTGTAATATAGTTCAATAAAGGCATGAAAATATAGAATAAGAAAAAAAAAACTTGTACTGAGTGAATTGAGGAGAAAACAGGAAGGATTTTGACAGGTAGACTTGAGGAGTTGAGAGAATTTCACAGCATAGTCATTGGTTTTCTGCTTGAATGATATTAAGAAACACTGGATGTGTTATGCTTTACATCTAACTAGATCTGTGGCTCTTCTCCCCAAATTCCCTTTTCTATGTCACTAATATATCTGGAAATTACTTTCATTGTTATTTTCTTTTCTATCACAAGGCATCGCTATAATGCTGTGTGCAATATACTAGTAAAGCATAAATTCATATTCCTTGAATACATTTTTCCTTTAGCTAAAATGAGTAGGGGGAGCAATGATGAGCAAGTATGTACATATTGATAAGAAATTATTATCAGAAGCGATGCTTAAATACAGAGAACAAACTGAGGGTTGCTGGGGGTGGGTGGGAGGGGGGGTTAAATGGGTGATAGGCATTAAGGAGGGCACGTTTCAGGATCAGCACTGGGTGTCATATGTAGGAGATGAATCACTGGTTTCTACTCCTGAAGTCAAGACTACACTGTCTATTAACTAACTTGAAGATAAATTTTAATAAAGAATTTTATATCAGAAGAAAAAGAAATTATTGTCAGGTGTTCTGTGACAACGAATAACTCCCAAAATATCACTCCCTATGCTACTCCAACTAGTTACATGTCTGTAATTAGCACAGTATTTGGTCGTCTCTCACAATAACCATGTTAAAATCATTCTTTAGCTCCAGTTAATGGCTTGAATAACCTCTCCAGTTTCATAAAATTTATGTTTTTTTTACATTTAAAACACCTGCACAGCAAAATAGTATATAATACTTCAGGTGTTTTAAGAATAACTTGATGATCGGATATTTAAAGTTCACACTGAAAATAGTATCTGCATTTATGAAATTAATTTAGGGGGCATTGACACAATGCAATTGGTGTTAGATTGTTTGTTGTATGATCAGACAGATGCCACAGAAATGAACATTTGATTCATTGGATGTGTACAAACGGTTCCAGTGGAAATGCAAGTGGTATTGAAGCTGAAGTGTTAGTACGTTTTTTTCAATAATTATAATAATCATCATTTATTACAAGTTTGCTGTGTGCCACACATATCTTTTGTTTGTTTGTTTGCTTTTTGTTTGAGAGAGAGAGAGAGAGAGCAAGCTGGGGAGAGGTGCAAAGGGAGAGAGAGAGAATCTTAAGATCAAAGTGGGGCTTGATCCCATGACTATGAGATCATGACCTGGGCCGAAATCAAGAATGCTCAACCGACTCAGCTACCCATGCACCCCTTGTGTGCTACACGTATCTTTAATCTTTATAATAGCTTGTTTGGTTGTTTTTTTAATTGTAGGCATGAAGCCTGAAAAGCTAAGAGAAGTTACGAATCTTGCACAATGTCACAAATATAGAACGTAAGTGACAAGAGTAAAAATCCAAAACCAAAACTATATGGCTAAATAACCTCACCCGCCCCACCCCCCGCCGCCACCTAATATAGCACTGTCATAGGAAAAATAATGGTTCCAAAAGATGTTCATGTCCTAATCTCAGAACCCTGTGACTATATTACATGGCCAGGAGGAATTATGGTTGTGGATGGAATTAAATTTCTAATCATCTTATATTAAAGAGATTAGCTTGGACAATCTTGACTGTTCCAATATAATCACAGGTGTCCTTTAAATGGGGAAAAGGGAAGCAGAAGAATCAGGATCAGACAGATGGCATCATGGGAAAGGCTCAACTGATTATTACTGGCTTTGAATATGGAAGAGGACCTTGAACCATAAGGAATGTGAGCAGCGTCTAGAAGCTGGAAAAGGCAAGAAAATGAATCCTCTCGTAGAGTCTCCAGAAAGGAATGCAGACTTGCCAACACTGATTTTAGCCCAGTGAGACTCATTTCTGATTTTTGACCTCCAGAACTGTAAAATGGGAATTTTTTGTTTTTTTAACCTACTAAGGTTATGGTAGTTTTTTTTTAAGGCAGCAAGACCAACTAACACAATCACTTTGCCTCTCTAGTATGAAGGAGATATCTTCTGTGTGTGTCTGATAGAAAGCCAGCAAGTTTCATAGGGGTACAATTGAAAGTAAACTGAAATTCATCTAAAAGAAGATGATGGGCCAAGTGGAAGGCAAGAACAAGCAGAAAGTCTGGAGATGAAAGATGTAGTTATAAGTCCAATGCCATGAGCCTTAATTATAGTAAGTGTCGAACAAATATTTGTCTAGTGGATAAATAAAATGATAAATGAATGAAAAATCTGCAGACCAGTACTAATTTATATTTCATCAACCTTACAAAAATATAATTGCTAATTTTAAAGGTGAAGATGATGTCCCGTTGTTTTAATTTGAATTTCTTTAATTATTAAGTTGAAAGTCTCTCATATGATTATTAGTTATTTGTATATTCTCTTTTGTGAATTATCATTTGACTACTGGGAAATTAAGGTCTCTAATTTCAATTTTGTAAGTCTTTAGAAAGCGTAGATATTAACCTTGCGTCTGGCAAAAAGTTTTTTGCAAATTTACTTTTCCATTTGTTGATTATCTTTTAAATATGCTTATAATACCTTTGAAATACAGACTGACTAAATATTTTGCAATCAAATCTGTTGATTTTTACCTTGATGACTTCTTCCATTATTTTAAAACTGTAATCATTCTGGAATTTGTTTTCAAATAATATGTGAAGATAAAAATTTATTTTTAAAAAAATAATTGACTTAATAGTTATGGTATTATTTGTTAAATAATCTTCCCCTTCCTTGTCACTTTACTATGATACTTGATTTAAAATACTTTAATTCATTTGATGTATTCTTGTTTTTTTTTAAGTTAACTACTTTACTTCATGGGCCTATTTCTTCATTCAGTGTCATCCATTTACCATGCTTAAATTTATGATAGTTTTATGGCATATTTTAATGTCATTTATAGTTTCAACTGAGTCCTCAGGCTCCATTATATCAACCTTGCTTTAAAAATGTTATTTTAGAAAGAAACATCAACACAACTAAAAGGAAACCTACCAAATGGGAGAAGATACTTGCAGATGACGTATCAGAGAAAAGCTTAATATCCAAAATCTATAAAGAACTTATCAAACCCAATACCCAAAAAACAAATAATCTAGTTGAGAAATGGGCTGAAGACATGAATAGACACTTTTCCAAAGAAGACATCCAGATGGTTAACAGACACATGAAAAGATGCTCAACATCACTCATCATCAGGGAAATACAAATCAAAACCACCTCACACCTGTCAGAATGGCTGACATTAACAACACAAGAAACAACAGGTGTTGGCGAGGATGAAGAGAAAAGGGAACCTTCTTACGTTGTTGGTGGGAATGCAAACTGGTGCAGTCACTGTGGAGAATAGTGTGGAAGCTAGGTATTTACCCAAAGGATACAAAACTACAGATTTGAAGGGGTACAAGCACCCTGATGTTTATAATAACATTATCAACAATAGCCAAACTATGGAGAGAGCCCAAATGTCCACTGACTTATGAGTGGATAAAGAAGATGTGGTACACACACACACACGCACATACACACACACACACACACACACACACACACACACACACACTGGAATATTACTCAGCCATCAAAAAGAATGAAATCTTGCCATTTGCAATAATGCAGATGGAACTAGAGTGTATTATGCTAAGAAAAATAAATCAGTCAGAGAAAGACAAATACCATATGATTTCACTTAAATGTGGAATTTAAGGAACAAACCAGATGAACATATGCAGGGGTGGGGAGGGAGAAAGAGGGAAACGAAACATAAGAGACTTTTAGAGAACAAACTGAAGATTGATGTGGGGGGGGGATGAGCTAGATGAATGATGCATATTGAGGAGAGCACCTGTTAAGATGAGCACTGGGTGTTGTATGTAAGTGATGAATCACCGAATTCTACTATGGAAACCAATATTGCACTTTATGTTAACTAACTAGAATTTAAATAAAAATTTGAAAAGAAAAAATATATAAAAAATAAATAAAAATAAAAGTATTTTATCTATTCACCTGGTTTAACCTCTTACTACTTCATATAAGCATGAAAGTTTGGGGGGGGTGTCTAATATTTTTTGAGATTAGTTTAAAAGTATAAGTGAACTTCTGAAGATTTGTGATAATTACAACATTGTTCTTCTGCTCAAGAAGCAGAAGTATGACTTCTGGTATGACTTTCCATTTATTGAAGTTTCCTTGTTTGGCTCTTGTTATGTATGTGTACATACATACATAACATTAATATTATGTTATGTTATGTGTTATGTCATGTCATGTTATGTTATGTTATGTTATGTTAACACCCCCTCACTGTTACCTTGTTAAGTAGTTTAAAGTTAAGGTATTCCAATTTAAAAATCATCTTGGGAATTGATTATTACATCTTTAAATTAGTTATTGCCATAAAATATGAAAATTATTAATTTTTCTTATATTTACCTTAAATAGTGCTGAAATTGGGATGTGATTCTCTGATAGCTTCTCCCACCCCAATTGTTGGTGATCGCTCCTGGAAATTTTTTAAAGCCTCAATGCACTGTTGATCGTTTAGCAAATGCTTTGCAAGACTTCTGCAGTGACTAAGAATTCAGTAGCCTGCCTCCATTTTTTCTTCTGGGATAGACCCACTGGTTAGATCTGAAACTGATCTCATGCTAGCTCTCTTTTATGCTAGCTCTCTTTTTGTGGCTGGGATTCAATTCCACTCTCATCTCTCAGCTGCAGAACAAACTTATTAATGTGGACAAGTCACTGATTAATCTTTCTGAGGATCTATTCACTGGGTTTGAGAGGAGGGACCTGTCCCTCCCAAACTTCCACCTCGTGGGATGGTGGCACTCACAGCAGAGACTGAAACAGACAAATGCAATCCTCCCCACCTCACCAATCTGTTGTTTTCCTGATCTTTTAATACTCTCAAGGGACCTAGGCTGTGGGTGGGAGAGATATTCAGAGTCATCTAACTTGGGCGATCTGTTTCACAACGTATTTTAGTATTTATATAACTTCTGCCACATTAGGATCTCAGTGGAAGTTTTTACTTCAACATTCTGCGATCCACATCTTAGAGGTGGACATAGGTTCCAAGTTTCTCTGCCTCCAAACACTTTGTTCTTTGCCTTACATCATATTATTTGGGTTCTTTTTTGGTTTTTTACTTTTATTTCTTTTTAACTTTACAGAGAGAGTACGTGAGCAGAGGAGAGAGACAGAGGGACACACAGAGAGAGAAATCTCCACTCAGTGCAGTCTGACATGGGGCTCAATCCCACAACCCTGGGGTCATGGCCTGAGTTGAAATCAAAAGTCAGATACTCAACTGACTGAGCCATCCAGGCATCCCTATACTTCATGAGTTTAAAACTCTTTTCCATGTGGTAGAAATTTTCATAATTGTTTCTTTCTTGATACACTCATAGTGGTGATTGAAGTTATAGAAAGTGTGACACTTTGATGTATTTTCTGCTATAGATGGAATATGTTGGAGTCCTGTCTCTATGCTTAACACTTATGTGAAAATACATCAAGCTCCATGGTAGACTCTGGGAAAACTCAAAATGGAAGAAAAGACAATTATATTACCATTCTTTGGGAGGGGGGGTATTAATGATGTTTTTGCCAACTGAAAAAAAAAAGAAACCATACATTATTTGGAGCTATGAAATCAATATATATAAAAGTAGGTCACACTCTGGAGGAGTGTTTTATGTCATATACATTAAAAACATATGTTCTTTTATTTATTTAAAGTTGAGGCCCATTTTTTTAATCTTAGAATATTTATCTGCTTCAGGATTAGAATTACAATTACGGAATATTTCCCTCAAGGCATTCTTCTTAGAAATTAAACTACATGAACGACGTGATTTCATTTTCTCCTGATATTTGTATTTCACTGAAACTCAGTTGTCATTTCTCTCTCCCTCTTTGTAGAAATATCTGCAAAATCTCCCTTAGTCCATTTTTCTTCTCAACTGCATTGATTTTCACACTTGAGCCGTATTTTTCTTTTTTAATAAATTTCTCTCCACTGCACTCACAGAGAGATCAGTGATTTCCTCCTTCAGAAATCAATGGTACAGCTGGTTGAAAAGTTAGCTTTTTTTTTCATTGACAGGTATCTTTGGCTTGACATAGAATCTTCTTTGGATGAAAATTTCCTTTAGGATCTGGGAGGGTAGAAATGAGGCTTAAGTAGAATAAGGCCTTGGACCTCTGGGAGCTAGTGACCTAACACAAGGTAGAGAGTGTAGCTGGATCTCTGAACCTTAGTGCATGAGAGAAGCAGCTCAGAGCCATTGTCCGTAGGCCAAGCTACTGATCTCCTTCCGGGGACTCAAGCTGAAGCAATCTTCACATCCCATAAACATGCAAATAATTTGTTTTATTTGGGAATCGTAAGCAAATTTTGGCCTTGATGAAATCAAGCCTTTTTTGAAGGAAAGATCAGGTACTTTAGTTCTGAGCAAGGAGCCTGAATTCAGATGCCTTGATTTGGACTCTTCTTTTATTGCCTAAAGTTTTATTATTGATTTTCTGCTACTTTTTCCTGTGAATATTGATTCTTACTTCCTGAGAAAGAAAGGCCAGGTGCATGGAACATAGGGAAGGAGGGCCTGGGTTAAAGTCTCTGCAATTATTTTGCCCTTGGTGAGAGTTAATGTTCTGGAGACCCTGGACAGACTAAAGCTCATTAAAATTGAATTAGAAGAAAATTGCAATATCTAAAACAAAATAAACGACACAAATTTAAGTATAAAATTAGTAAGTGTTGACGTGTGTATACACCCATGAAATAATCACCACAATGGAGATTGCTAATATTTCCATTACTCTCAAAAGTTTCCTCATGCCCCTTGGTAATCTCCCCTCATCTTCCCCTCTTCCAAGTACCGCCCCCATCCCCCCAACCACGGATAGACTTTCTCTCACTATAGGTTAGTTTGCCTTTTCTGGATTTTTATATCAATGTAATCAAATAGTAAGTATTTCATCTTCTCTGGTGAATTTACCTCAGCATTATTATTTTGAGAATTTTTCATGTTGTTGGCTTTATCTATTGACATTTATCTCTTTGTTTTAGTCCATTCTGTGGATATGCTACAGTCTATCAATTTACCTGTTAATGGCAGTTTTTTGTTTTTTGTTTTTTTTTCAGTTTGGGGCTATTACAGATAAACCTTGTCCTGTTTTTTTAATTTTTTTTAATATTTGATTTTTAAAAATCAAAAATTAAAATTAAAATTAAAAATTAAAAATCAAAAATTAAAAAAAATTAATGTTTATTTATTTTTGAAGGACAGAGATACAGAGTGTGAGTGGGGGGTGGGCAGAGAGAGAGGGAGACACAGAATCTGAAGCAGGCTCCAGGCTCTGAGCTGTCAGCACAGAGCCCAACGAGGGGCTCGAACCCACAAACCACGAGATCATGACCTGAGCCAAAGTCGGATGCTCAACCGACTGAGCCACCCAGGTGCCCCAAGATTTGATTTTTTTTAAGTAAGATCCACCACATCCAATGTGTGATTCAAACCCACAAACCTTGAGATCAAGAGTCTCAGGCTCCACCAATGAGATTCCCAGGCCTCCCAAACTTGTTGTGTTTGTTTTCTGTTAAATATTACTATCTTGACAACTCCAATTTCATGTATTTGTCTGTTTTTCGGTTGTTTTTCAAGTGTGTGAGAGGGAGGTGATGTGTGCTAAGTCCAGTCTCTTCTACTTTACTAGGCTAGAAGTGGAACTTACACATAAGATTTTTAAAATCTATCATTGAACAGATGAAACACAATAGTCAGTCAAGTTAATTGTAGAAAGCCCTCATAATTATGCACAGGAGCCCCACAAGGATATGAGACCCCCAAAAGACAGCAAGCAATTGAGCATTATATACCATCCTGAGCTAAGGAAAGAGAGGGGGTCTGTGTGCTTCAAAAGGTAAGAAGGCAGATCACAGGGAGATGAGACAAGGAAATATTTGGTAAAGAAAATTTACCTTGCCACAAAGGCTACTCCAAGGAACAAACCAAAGCACACCTGGTGGAGGGTCCAAAATATCACTACGAGTAGGGTAATAAAGTCACCAAAGTCACAAAAACAGAGAGCAAGTAACAATCTCGGAAAAAACACCTCCTGAAGGGTCAGGCCCTGGACAGTGATTGGCCATCCTTTAATATAGCAGGGCTCGCAGGTGCAGAGCACACAGCAAGCTTTTAAAGCACATAAGAGACAGAAAACTAGCCAAAATGATGAAATGGAACAATTCTCCTCAAAAGAAATTCCAGGAAGTAGTGACAGCTAATGAATAGATCAAAACCGATTTAAGCAATATAACTGAACAAGAGTTTAGAATAATAGTCATAAAATTAATTGCTGGGCTTGAAAAAAAGCATAGAGAACAGCAGAGAATCTATTGCTACAGAGATCAAGGGACTAAAAAATGGACATGATGAATTAAAAAATGCTATAAATGAAGTGAAAAATAAAATGGAGGTGGCCACAGCACGGATTGAAGAGGCAGAGGAGAGAATAGGTGAATTAGAAGATAGAATTATGGAAAAAGAGGAAGCTGAGAATAAGAGAGATAAAAATTCCAGGAGTTCAAGGGGAGAATTAGAGAACTAAGTGATGCAATCAAACGGAACAATCTCCATATCATAGGAATTCCAGAAGAAGAAGAGAGAGAGAAAGGAGCTGAAGGTATACTTGAACAAATCATAGCTGAGACCTTCCCTAATCTGGGGAAGGAAACAGGCATTGAAATCCAAGAGGCACAGAGAACTCCCTTGAGATGTAACTTGAATCGATCTTCTGTATGACATATCATAGTGAAACTGGCAAAATAGAAGGATAAAGAGAGAATTCTCAAAGCAGCTAGGAATAAACAGGCTCTAACTTACAAAGGGAGACCCATAAGAGTAGTGGCAGACCTATCTACTGAAACTTGTCAGGCCAGAAAGGAATGGCAGGAAATCTTCAATGTGATGAACAGGAAAAATATGCAGCCAAGAATCCTTTACCCAACTAGTCTGTCATTCAAAATAGAAGGAGAGATAAAGGTTTTCCCAAACAAACAAAAACTGAAGGAACTCATCACCGCTAAACCACCCCTATAAAAGATCTTAAGGGGGACTCTGTGAGTGAAATGTTGCAAGGACCACAAAGCACCAGAGACACCACTGCAAGCATGAAACCTACAGATATCACAATGCTCTAAATCCATATCTTTCAATAATAACATTGAATGTAAATGGACTAAACGCTCCAGTCAAAATACATAGGGTATAAGAACGGATAAAAAAACAAGACCCATCTATTTGCTATCTACAAGAGACTCATTTTAGACCTGAGGACACCTTCACATTGAAAGTGAGGGAATGGAGAACTATCTATCATGCTACTGGAAGTCAAAAGAAAGTTGTAGTAGCCATACTTCTATCAGACAAACTAGACTTTAAATTAAAGGCTGTAACAAGAGATGAAGAAGGACATTATATAATAATTACAGGGTCTATTCATCAGGAAGACCTAACAATTATAAGTGTCTATGCACCAAATTTGGCGGCCCCCAAATATATAAAACAATTACGCACAAACATAAGGAAGCTTATTGACATGAATGTAGTAATTGCAGGGGACTTTAATGCTCCACTTACAACAATGGATAGATCATCTAGACAGAGAATCAATAAAGAAACAAGGGCCTGAATGAAACATTGGATCAGATGGACTTGACAGATATATTTAGAACTCTGCATCCCAAAGCAACAGAATATACTTTCTTCTCCAGTGCACATGGAAAATTCTCCAATACAGATCATATACTGGGTCACAAAACAGCTCTTAATAAGTATAAAAGAATCGAGATCATACCACGCACACTTTCAGACCACAATGCTATGAAGCTTGAAATCAACCACAGGAAAAAGTCTGGAAAACCTCCAAAAGCATGGAAGTTAAAGAACATTCTACTAAAGAACGAATGGGTAAACCAGGCAATTAGAGAAGAAATTTAAAAAAATATATGGAAACAAATGAAAATGAAAATACAACAATCCAAACACTTTGGGATGCAGTGAAGGCAGTCCTGAGAGGAAAATACATTGAAATCCAGACCTATCTCAAGAAACAAGAAAAATCCCAAATACAAAATCTAACAGCACACCTAAAGGAACTGGAAGCAGAACAGCAAAGACACCCAAAGCCCAGCAGAAGAAGAGAAATAATAAAGATCAGAGCAGGAGTAAACAATATAGAATCTAAAAAAACAGTAGAGCAGATCAATGGAACCAAGAATTGTTTTTTTGAAAAAATAAACCAAATTGATAAATCTCTAGCCAGGCTTCTCAAAAAAGAAAAGGGAGAGGACCCAAATAGATAAAATCAGGAATGAAAATGGAATTATTACAGCCAATCCCTCAGAAATACAAACTTATCAGGGAATACTATGAAAAATTATATGCCAACAAACTGGACAACCTGGAAGAAATGGACAAATTCCTAAACACCCACACACTTCTAAAACTCAAATGGGAAGAAATAAAACATTTGAACAGACTCATACTAGTAAAGAAATTGGATAAGTTATCAAAAATATCCCAACAAATAAGAGTCCAGGACCAGATGGCTTCCCTGGGGAATTCTACCAGACATTTAAAGCAGAGATAATACCTATCCTTCTCAAGTTGTTCCAAAAAATAGAAAGGGAAGGATAACTTCCAGACTCATTCTATGAAGCCAGCATTACTTTGATTCCCAAACCAGACAGAGACCCAGCAAAAAAGAGAACTACAGGCCAATATCCCTGATGAATATGGATGCAAAAATTCTCAACAAGATACCAGCAAATTGAATTCAACAGCATACAAAAAGAATTATTCACCATGATCAAGTGGGATTCATTCCTGAACTGCAGGGCTGGTTCAATATTCTCAAATCAATCAATGTGATACATCACATTAATAAAAGAAAAGATAAGAACCATATGATCTTGTCAGTAGATGCAGAAAAAGCATTTGACAAAATACAGCATCCTTTCTTAATAAAAACCCTCAAGAAAGTCGGGATAGAAGGAACATACTTAAACATCATAAAAGCCATTTATGAAAATTCCACAGACAATATGATCCTCAATGGGGAAAAACTGAGAGCTTTCCCTCTGAGATCAGGAACACAACAGGGATGTCCACTCTCACCGCTGTTGTTGAACATAGTGTTGGAAGTTCTAGCATCAGCAATCAGACAGCAAAATGAAATCAAAGGTACAAAAATTGGCAAAGATGAAGTCAAGCTTTCACTTTTTGCAGAGGACATGATATTCTACATGGAAAACCCGACAGACTCCACCCAAAGTCTGCTAGAACTGATACATGAACTCAGCAGGATACAAAATCAATTACATAAATCAGTTGCATTCTTATACACTAATAATGAAGCAACAGAAAGAGAAATAAAGAATCTGTTCCCATTCATAATTGCACAAAGAATCATAAAAAACCTAGGAATAAACCTAACCAAAGATGTAAAAGATCTGTATGCTGAAAACTATACAAAGCTTATAAAGGAAATTGAAGAAGATACAAAGAAATGGAAAAACATTCCATGCTCATGGATTGGAAGAATAAATATTGTTAATACTACCCAAAGCAATCTACACATTCAATGCAATCCCAATCAAAATTGCACCAGCATTCTTCTCAAAACTAGAACAAGCAATCCTAAAATTTGTATGGAATCACAAAACACCCTGAATAGCCAAATTGAAGAAAACCAAGGCAGGAGGCATCACAATCCCAGACTTAAGCCTTTACTACAAATCTGTAATCATCAAGAAAGTATTGTATTGGCACAAAACCAGACACATAGACCAATGGAATAGAATAGAGACTCCAGAATTGGACCCACAAATGTATGGCCAACTAATCTTTGACAAAGCAGGAAAGAATATCCAATGGAAAAAAGAGAGTCTCTTTAACAAATGGTGCTGGGAGAACTGGACAGCAACATGCAGAAGGATGAAACTAGACCACTTTCTTACACCATTCACAAAAATAAACTCAAAATGCATGAAGGACCTGAATATGAGACAGGAAACCATCAAAACCCTAGAGGAGAAAGCAGGAAAAAACCTCTTTGACCTCAGCCACAGCAATTTCTTACTCAACACATCTCCAAAGGCAAAGGAATTAAAAGCAAAATGAACTATTGGGACCTCATCAAGATAAAGCTTCTGCACTGCGAAGGAAACAATCAACAAAACTGAAAGACAACCGACTGAATGGGAAAAGACATTTGCAAATGACATATCAGACAAAGGGCTAGTATCCAAAATCTATAAAGAACTCATCAAACTCCACACCCAAAAAACAAATAATCCAGTGAAGATATGGGCAGAAGACATGAATAGACACTTTCCTAAAGAGGACATCCAGATGGCCAACAGGCACATGAAAAGTTGCTCAGTGTCACTCCTCTTCAGGGAAATACAAATCAAAACCACACTGAGATACCACCTCACACCAGTCAGAGTGGCTAAAATGAACAAACCAGGAGACTATAGATGCTGGCAAGGATGTGGAGAAATGGGAACTCTTTTGCACTGTTGATGGGAATGCAAACTGATGCAGCTGCTCGGGAAAACAGTGTGGTGGTTCCTCAAAAAATTAAAAATAGATCTACCCTATGACCCAGCAATAGCACTGCTAGGAAACTACCTAAGGGATACAAGAATGCTGAGACATAGGGGCACTTGTACCCCAATGTTTATAGCAGCACTGTCAACAGTAGTCAAATTATGGAAAGAGCCTAAATGTCCATCAACTGATGAATGGATTAAAAAGTTGTGGTTTATATATACAATGGAATACTACTTGGCAATGAGAAAGAATGAAATCTGGCCATTTGTAGCAACGTGGATGGAACTGGAGAGTACTATGATAAGTGATATAAGTCAGGCAGAGAAAGACAGATATCATATGTTTTCACTCCTATGTGGATCCTGAGAAACTTAACAGAAGACCATGGGGGAGGGGAAAGGGGAAAAAAGTTACACAGAGGGAAGGAGCCAAACCATAAGAGACTCTTAAATACTGAGAACAAACTGAGGATTGATTGGAGGTGGGGGAGAGGGGGAAGTGGGTGATGGGCACTAAGGAGGGCACCTGTTGGGATGAGCAATGGGTGTTGTATGGAAACTTTTGACAATAAATTATATTTAACATAAAAAATAAAAAAATAAATAAAAATCTATCATTGAATACATTTTTTATTGTGCAGTAAGTACTGTTCAAAGTTCCTGTTATTAAATTTCAATGATTTATAAGTAATGTGACTGAAACAATGTATTTATCAGGTTATTGTATTTTCCTCTGGATGCACAAGAAGGTCACAGTCCCAAAGTCCTTTGTATGCAGGTGACATGACGCGACAAGTTTTATCAGTGAATTGAACAGAAGAAATGAAAGCCATTTTCAGCTCTGGCTTGAAATGATCTTTAATGGTCCACACCTTTGTCACTTACACATACAGACACACAGACACACACACACACACACACACACACACACATCCATGCAGCTGAAAGCAGAGGACTCTGACACTATTGAGACTCATGACAGAAAGAGCCCGTGTTCAAGTCACTGCTTGAGAAAAAAAATGCTCACATCATTGAGCCTAGAAGACAAAGGAAATGAGAGTTGATGCTAGAAATACAGGAATATGAGAGACATAGATGTTGAATCAACAGGTACAGATTAAATCATCCAGAGCAAGTGTACATAGGAGAGCAGATTGGAGAAAGGAAGGAAGGAGAAGGATATGGGAAGCCCTGCAATCTCTCGTATCTTACATATCATGCCTCCTGCTTGACTTAGAACCCCAGCAACATGGAACATCTAGGTATTTCCTCCATATCCTACGTAGGGTTTCTTGCCTGTTATTCCTTGGTTCATGCTGTACCCTTGCCTACAATGCATCTTTCCTTACTCTCTTGACTCATCTTAACATCATTTTTTATTCTTTCTGCAGGAAGTCTTCCATAAAAGCCTTTCTCCATTTAAGCGAGCCATTTCTCCCTGAGGTTCCAAAACAATCTGTTCTCTGTGCACACCTGTGTCTCTTCCTCGTAGCTGCAGCTGCCCCTCAGCAGCTGTGGGGTCTACGGTATCAAAAGAGAGAATTGAAGAAGATGGGGCTAGTGTTGGGGAAACTGAATATCCACATGCAGAAGAATGAAATTGGACCCTTATCGCACATATTTACAAAACAACTCAAAGTAGATAATAGACAACTGTAGTACCTGAAAGAGTAAAATTACTAGAAAAAAACAAAATGAAACAGAGGGAAAATGCTTCTTGCCATTGGTTTGGGCAATGATGCTTTGGGATATGACAATGAAAACACAAACGTAAAAGCAAAAATAGGCAAGTGGGATTGTATCAAACTGCAAAAGCTTCAGCAGAGGGGAAAAAACCAATCAGCAGAATGAAAAGGTCATTTACAGCATAGGAGAAAATATTAGCAAAGTATATATCTGATAGGGGTCAATATCCAAAATATATAAGGAACTCAAACAGCACAATAGCAAAAACCAAAAACCAAAAACCAAATTACCCTATGTAAAAAATGAGCAAAAGACCTGAATAGATAATTCTTCAAAGAAGACCTACAAAAGACCAACAGATATATGAAAAAAGTGTTTAACATCACTGATCATAAGGGAAGTGCAAATCAAAATGATGAGATATTACCTCACACTTGTTAGAATGACTATTATCAAAAAGACAAAAAATAGCAAGTGTTGGAGAGGATGTGGAGAAAAAGAAACTCTTGTACACTGTTGGTGAGAACGTAAATTGGTACAGCTATTGTGGAAAAACATTTGGAGATTCCTCCAAAAATTGAAAATAGAACTACCATACCATCCAGAGATCCTGCTTCTGATTATTTACACAAAAGAAATGAAATAAGAATCTCAAAGAGATCTCTTCATTCCCATATTCTTTGCAGCATTACTCACAATAACCGATTGTTGAAAACCACCCAAATGTCTGTCAATGAATGAATGGATAAGGAAGTTGTAGTATATATACAAAAGGGAATACTCTTCATCCCTAAAGGGAAGGAAAATGTGACATTTTTGGCAATAGAGGTGAACCTGGAGGACATTATACTAAGTGAAATAAGCCAGACACGGAAAGCAAGTACTGCATAACCTCATCTATGTGGGATCTGAAACAGACAAATGCACAGAAACAAAGAGTAAAATGGTGGCTTCCAGGAGTTAAGGGTGGAGTATATGGGGAGATGTTCCTCAAAGGATTTCGTCAAAGGATTTCATGTTGGCCAAAATTGTAGTTACAGAAGATAAATACATTTGGAGATCTAATGTACAGCATAGTGACTGTAATTAATAATCATGTATTGTATGCTTGATATATTTGCAAAGAGAGCAGATCTTAAGTATTCCCACCACACACACACACACAAAGAGATAATTATGTGAAGTGATGGACATGTTAATTAACTGAATTGTTGGGATCATTTCACAATGCATACGTATATCAAAACATCAGTTTGTGCACATTAAATATATAGAATTTTGTTTTTGAACCATGACTCCATAAAACAAAAAAATATATATATAGTGAATTCCTGCATACCCTTTATCCAACTTCCCCTAATGCTAGCATCTTATATAACCTTAAGACAATAATAAAAACCAAGAAATTAACATTGGTGCAGTACTGCTACGATTATTATATATATTTTAAATAATAAAATTGAGGACTTCTTTATATAATAGGTCATTTGGATAGTCTTTTTGTGAAAACTTCTCAGTTCATTAGCCAATTTTTCTAGTGGGTTTCTGCCTTTTTCTTCTGTTGAAATTTGTAGTTTCCTTATAAGTTTTATCCCATGAAGATTTTTGTCAAAATACTTATGCATTAATTCACTTAAAATAACAATAGACCTATACATGTTAACACAACCAATATATTTAATAAAAAATGCCTATAGTTTCAAAAACGAAAAACAATGTTAAGAGTGACATTGTACAGGAGCACCTGGGTGGTTCAGTCGGCTAAGCATCTGACTCTTGGTTTTGGTTCAGGTCGTGATCTTACAGTTCATGACATCAAGCCCCTTGCTGGGGTGTGTGCTGACAGTGCAGAGTCTGCTTGGGATTCTCTCTCTCCCTCTCTCTCTTCCCCTCCTCTGCTTGCATGTGTGCACACACATGTGCACGTTCTCACTCTCTCAAAATAAATAAATAAACTTAAAAAAAAGTGATATTGTACACATCTCCAGTGTCTTTAATGCCTGGATTAATGGAAGATAATTGAATTCACATACCTGCTTCTTGGTTCTATTTGTTACGGTATGCTTTCTTATTTGTCTTGTATTCAGCAGTGGTGATACACCAAAGTAGATTCAGCCATTATTGATTGATGGGCGCTAATTTTGTTTCCAATTTTGTAGGGCTTTGTTGTGATTTGCTTTGTTTTTGCCGTCATGTGTGTGCTTCGGTAAATATTCTTGTACCTTTTAAAAAGGAGGAGGAGGAGGAGAAGGAGGAGGAGAGGAAAACAAAGGCTGGTTGCCTTCCAATATTTAAAAGCACATTATTGGCTTCACGATGCTACTTCACATCATTAAGACGTATCCCACAATAACTGAAGCCCAGCTCAAATAATACACTTTCAGACAGCTTTATATATGTTACATATTTCCCAGTTTTATCATCTCCATAACAAGCCACTTTCCTAAATAATAAATTGGGGACAATGGAGGAGAAAGAGAAAGCAAACACAATCACCTCAATTATAGAGACTCTCATCCCAGGGCCTGTCATCTCATGATCTTATTTTCTTCTTCTTGCCTCTGGGCACCATATAACTTAGACTACCTACCTATTATCATGGGGAACTTTTCAAGTTCCCTAGGCATTTTGTAACAAAGATATTGCCTTAGTATTCCACATTGGGTGAGCCCTGATAGTATTGAAATCCTAAGAATCCATTCTATCTAACCGTATACTAATCATAAAATGGAGCCTAAGGAATAAAAATAGTAGTGCGGGATAAAAGGATGCCACAAAAGTACTGTCTTGGAATAAAAAGGAAGAGGAATATGGATATCTACCATGAGCCATAAGTTCCTAATATATACACCCACATCCATTCAGCATGGTATTATAATCATTTATTCATGGTCTGCCTTTCCCACTAGACTGTGACTTCCTTTAGGTCAGGAAGCACTTATTATCATTTCTTGTGTCCCTAGCATCTAGCACAGAGTGAGATCCAATATAAATGTTTTTGGTTTAGTGTGATTGTTTGGAAACAAATAAATAAATTGTGCTCGTTCATTAGTTGAACACATATTTAGTGAGCCCAGACATATGTTTTAAAAGTTTAGGATACATGAAAAGAACAGATTTCCATCCTGTGGAGCTTACATCAGGGAGGAGATAGATAATGATTAATAAATATAAACATGAATAAATCATATAACACGGTAAAAGTGGTTATTGTGGAAAAAAAGAAAAAGTAGAGCCACGTTAACGGGATTGACAATGGGCAGGATCTGTAGCAGATTGCAGTGTTGAAAAGGGAATTCAAGGCAGGGCTTGTTATATAGCTGAGATTTAACCACAAATTGGAAGAAGAGAGGAGCAAGGAGGCTGGTGTTCTCGGCGGGAGAGAGCCAGGGGGAGAAGAGCTGGAAAGGTCAAAGTGTGGGTCAAGTAACGGCTCCTTGGCAACTGGGGTGGGTTTTGAACCAAAGTATAAAGAGAAGAGTTGACAGGAGTGATATTCTACATTTTAAAAGGATCTAACTTACATTGTAAAAATCTGTATTCGGTGAAGCAGAGAGAGAGAGGGAAGAAGCAGGGATTGCCATGAGAAGGCTCTTGAAGTCATTCAGGTGAGTGGTAAAAAGCTCAGACAAGCTGGTGGCAATAGACATGGAGAGAAATGTTTAAATGTTACATGGGTGTGATGGTAGAGCCAGAAAGTTTCCCTGACAAAGATTCTTGACCAAACTTTAGTCAGGCCCTTGCATCTTCCTAGGCCCATCTGTGCACTTCCTTGTAAAATCCAGTTGTAACATGAACCCTGCCAGATTACCCTTGATATCTGATCAGGATTCCTCACTCTTCACCCTTGGTATCTGGTCAAACTGACCAGCTTTCAGCAGAAATCCTCTTAGGTTGGTGCAGTCAGAATTCTTCCTAGATTTCATGTCTTTTCTTGGTAAATTTTCCATCCACTGATTCCCCTGCTTCCTGGCCATAAATCCCCACTTGTCCCTGTTGTATCAGAAACAGAGGCCATGGGATGCCTGGGTGGCTCAGTTGGTTAAGTGTCTGACTTCAGCTCAGGTCATGATCTCAAGGTTTGTGAGTTTGAGACCTGTGTCTGGCTCTGTGCTGACAGGTCTGAGCCTGTTTTGGATTCTCTCTCTCTCCCTCTCTCTCTTTCTCTCTTAACCCCCTCTGATCTTATTCTCAAAAATATTAAACATAAAAAGTAAAGGAAAGAAACGGAGCTCAGTTCTACACTGAGGTGTCTTCTCCCTTACTGCAATTATCCTGAATAAAATTTTCCTTCGCCATTTTAACCTCTGTCTGCCTCTGGTTTTCTCTGACATTCCCTTTGGGTTGGATCTGGGGTATGAGAGGAGGAAAGGTCCAAGGTTTCTGGATCAAGCAAAAGGAGAGGTGGGGTAGTCACAGAGGGAAACACAGAAGCTTCAGGTGAAACAGGTAAAACGTTAAGATAGCTAAAACACATAACATTTTTTTTTTTTGGTGGATTTTATGCACTTCTCAGCTCTTTGCTTTTCCAATTGCTACCCAGCAGGCTGTTCCGTCTGTCACTGTTATTTATCAGTTGTCCAAACAAAATGTGTTTCTAGATTTGAGGCTTTTTAAATATGTCTAGGAGGGCTGTAATCAGCCTACTCTGGCTGTAATTAGAAATGTCATATGGAGAATCACATCCTGCTACATTTTAAGGTATGTCTTAACTGGCCACCACCATTAACTGTACATGAAAATAGTTATAAACATTAAGATTAATGAATGGTTATTGCTAATTGACAAGACACCATGGTACACACTTATGGAAGATATCAGCAACCACATACAATTACAACAATTTTTTGCAACATGACAACGTAGGGAATCCTTGGGGCAGCATAATTATTACCTCGTTTTCCCCCTGACATAGTGATTTTAGGACGACATAGATAATATTACTACTAAATAGCACAAATCCTGTGATACACTATCAACCAGCTACCAAATATATGATATCTGGATTCTCTAAGAGTTTATTCATTTTATTACTTAATGCCATTTCATGAATGTGCCAAATAGGAAGGAAATAAACTGCCTGTCTCTAACAAACTCAGAGAATATAAAGGAAGGGGGTGGGGGGAAAGCCATCTAATCATTTTATCAGTTTCTGAAATCTAGAGTATCAAGGTAGACTATCCAATAAATCACTGGAATAAAATGAGATGCAGCTAGGATGATGCTTTTTAAATTTGTTGCTTGTAAATTTGAGCCGTCGGCTGAAAACTGGAGTGGGAGGTCGCCATTGGAAAGTGACCTGAAGTAACAAGGATTTGCTTGTCATGAAAGAAAAAAAAAAAGAGTATGTATCAAATGAATAAAATAAATCAAAGCCTCTTTAAAAACCGTCTGTTATGACCCTCTTGTTTTACGGTAGAGGAAAGGAAGATACGAAGAAAGAGTCATTCAGCTGGTAGGGCGAAAACTGAGGTCACCTGAAGCTAACCTCAAACTGGTATTGCCTTGTGGCATTAAGGACTAAATAACCACGACGTAGCTGGAGCAGACGGGTCCAGAAGAACATGAAGAACAGTCAATTTGGGAAGAACTTAGAGTGTGGGTTGTATTATGTTAAGCCCTGGGGCACAAATAAGCCAGCAGCGGGTGTGCAAAGCAGTCTCTCCTTTCAAAAAGTGCATCCCCGGGAAAGACAGAGGGTGACCTAGCTAAATCTCATTATAAATCTGATAATGGCAGGTGAACTGGCAGAGAAACCAATATTTCTAATAGGAGAGTCATATCAGGGAACACTTTTATCAGGACGGTTCTGGCTGTCTAGGACTGCTCATGTCTTAGGATTCATTTATTTCTGGATCGTGGCTCTTCGGAAAGTGACACAAAAATTAGCCACTGAGCATAAAATGAAATGTCTCATGATCAAAATAGCTCTCTTCTGTATACAAAAAAAAAAAAAAAAAAAAAAAAAAGGGGCGCCTGGGTGGCGCAGTCAGTTAAGCGTCCGACTTCAGCCAGGTCACGATCTCGCGGTCTGTGAGTTCGAGCCCCGCGTCAGGCTCTGGGCTGATGGCTCGGAGCCTGGAGCCTGTTTCCGATTCTGTCTCTCCCTCTCTCTCTGCCCCTCCCCCGTTCATGCTCTGTCTCTCTCTGTCCCAAAAATAAATAAAAAACGTTGAAAAAAAAAAATTAAAAAAAAAAAAAAATCTAGCTAGGGACTTAAAGACTTACTTTACTTAGAGAGTTCATGTGTTAATCTGGACGGACTGTATCCAATACAAGAAAGGACCTGGGACCTCTGTGCTACCTGTGTCTCAGGATTACTAGTGTGCTTGATTTTTTTTTTTTTTTTTTTTTTTTCTGAGTAGGCTTCATGCCCAGTACACAGCCCACCTCAGGGCTTGAACTCACAACACTGAGATCAAGACCTAAACTGAGATCAAGAGTTGGACGCTTAACTAACTGAGCCACCCAGGCACCCCGGCTTAAATTTTTACTACAGCCTATTAGTAGTTCTCTACCTCGTGGGAGTCTGATTTGACAACTCAATCTCTTCCATTATCTCAAACACTCCCTGTAATTTTATTAGCAATGTGGAGGAAACACATACCCACAAGGAAAAGAAAGTAGAAAACAAAAAGGAAACAGGCCAAGAAACCAAAAACAAAGATAAATGGTACAAGAGCTGAGGTCCTGAATTCTTTTGATCTCTCTGTGAAATTAAAAAGTTCTCAGTGTTAAAAAAAAAAAAAAAGTTCTCAGTGTTTGTGGCATTGCGTAATGAGTAAGGAGCTTGAGAGCATAGGAAAAGATGTCAACTACCAACAAACATGATTGTTCAAAGATCAATTTACTAATGACAAAACCTGTTCAGTGATATTCTTCTAAATATTAGGAGACGATTCGGGACTTGTAAATTTAATAAACAAATAGCTCTAAATATTTAAGCATTATAAACTCTTTAGATCAAATTTACCAAAGTATTTAATTATAATCACATTCAAATATACTTTTTTATTAAAAGGACATCAAATACACATTAATAGAATTTTATTTACCAGAATTGTATTAAACACAATTAAATTATAAAAGTGTCTAGATGATAAGTCTAATATCTTTTTTCATGCTTTTTTCTTATTTTTACTCTTATTTTCATATCTTATGATATGATATGATATGATATGATATAAGTTACCTTTCTAAACTTCTTTTGATACCCCTTGACCAGCTTAAGTTATAGGATCCAAGTTACCAACTGCTGATTCCAAGGGCATAAGTCATGGAAATATCTCTTGATTTTAAGCCACATGGCTCCTTTTCTAGCTGAACTTCATTTGTTACCTCACAATTACTCTTTTTTTAAATTAAATTTTATATTTTGAGATAACTGTATATTAACATGGATTTTTAAAAAGTAATACAGAGAAATACCATGCATCTATGACCAGTTTCTCCCAAGGCAACATCATTAAAAAACTATAAGACAAAACTATAAGATATTGACAGATGGAGAACATTTCTGGAACACAAGAATCTCTCCTGTTGCCCTTTTAGAACCACTTCCATTTCTGTCCTGCCAACACATTTTACTTAAACCTTGACAAACACTAACCTATGTTGCATTCCTATAATGTAATCATTTCAAATATATAAATAGGATCATATTGTATAGGATGAATGGCTTTTTTCATTCATAATGATGTCCTTGAGATACATTCAAATTATTGAATTTAATAGTTTAATACTCCAATCCTTTCCATTGCTGACTAGAAATACATAGTATGGATTTATTAATTTGTTTAATCCTTTGTTGAAAAATACCGAGGTTTCCCATTTTCTGCTGTAATGAATAGAGCTGCTATGAATATTTGTTTTTTGTTTGTTTGTTTTGTTTTTTTTTTTTTTGCAATTTGCAATTTTTGTGTGAACAGAAGTCTTTATTTCTCTGGGGCAAGTGTTTTGGAGTGAAATTGTTAGGTTGCATGCTTGTTCGTGTTAAGATTTTTAGTACGTCCTGCCAAAGCGAACACCAGTTCATGTTAAGATTTTTAAGAAACTGCCAAACTGTTTTCCAGAGGGGCTGTACCATTTTGTGTGCCTACCAGCAGTTTATGAGTGATAGAGTTTCTCTGTATCCTCACAAATACCTTATGTTGTCACTTAAAATTCTTTAGTCAATTTGATAGGTTTATAGTGGTATCCCATCACGCTTTTAATTTTGATGACCCACATGGCTAATTTACTCTCCACCTATTCTCTTCGATGAAATGTTTTATCATGTCCTCTGCCAATTTTCAAATTGAATTGTTTGCTTGTTTTTACAGTTAAATTTTGAGAGTTCTTCATATATTCTAGGTGCTAGTGCTTTGTTAGGTATGTGATTTGTGAATTTTTTTCTCTCAGTAGGTACCTTGCGTTTTCATCCTCTTAGTAGGGTTTTGCCAAACAAACATTTTTCCTTGTGATAAAGTCCAAATTATCAGTTTTTTTTCTTTTTATGAATTATGTTTTTGGTAATAGGTCCAAAACTTTTATGCCTAGCTTGAGATCTGATGTTCTTTGGTTCTAAAAATTTATAATTTTATGTCTTGCATTTAAATCTGAGATCCATATTGAGTTAACTTCTTTTTGTTAAGTTTATTGATTTATTTAGAGAGAGAGAGAGAGAGAGAGAGAGAGAGAGTCAGGGAGGAGCAGAGAGAGAGGGAGAGAGATTCCCAAGCAGTTAACTGTCAACACAGAGCACAACTCAGGTCTGGCACTTGTGAAGTGTGAGATTATGACCTGAGCCAAATCCAGAGTCAGATGCTTTACCGACTGAAGCCACCCAGGTGCCCCAGAGTTAACTTCTTAATAAAGTGTGAGACTTAGGTTGAAATTCATTTTTTCTGCCTATATATGATCAACTGCCTGCCATAGTGTCATTTGTTTTTAAAGGACTACCTTCCTCCATTGAATTACTTTTGCAATTGGTCAAAAATCTGGTGGGTATATTGTGTGGTTCTGTTTCTGGGTTCTTGGTTCTTTTCCATTGATCTATGTATGTGTCTATCCATCTGTCAATTTCCATAATAAATTTTAAAACCAGGTAGACTGATTTCTCCAACTTCATTTTTCATTCTCAAAACTGTTTTAGTTATTCTAGTTTCTTTGTCTTTCCATATAAATTCTACATCAACAAAATTTTTATTGGGATTTTGGTAGAAATCACATTAAATTATGTATTTATTAGGGGAGAATGGCATCCTAATTGTTCAATCCACGAACATCATATGTCTTCTGTGATCTTATTTGTATCTTTTTTGATTTCTTTCATCAGTGTTTTGTAACTTTCAGCATACTGTTTACTTTTATTTGATTTATCTCTAAGTGTTTCCTTTCTCTGAGCAATTGTAAACTCACTGCATTTTTAATACCAGTGGGTAATTGTTAACATGTAGAAATGCAATCGATTTTTTATGTTAATCTTGCAACATTTAACCTTGCTCAGCTCACTTATTAGTTCTGAGTTTATGTATAGATTTTTTTGAGTTTTCTAAATAGACCATAATGTCATCTGTAAGTAGAAACAGTTTTATTTCTTTCCTTTCAACCTGAATGATTTTTAGGGCCTTTTCTTGCCTTAATGCACCGACTAAAACTTGCAGCCCCATGTTGAATAGCAGTGTGAAAGGACAACCTTGCCTTATTTCTAATCTTAGAGACTTTTATGAGTCTTACTTTTAAACATATTGGCTGTTGTATATAAAATGTGTAGGAAATAAATTTATGTTACAGTTAGAAAACATGGATTAGAACATGACTCTTCTTTCCATGTATTTGGGTATAGAACGGTATCCTTCTAAGGGTTAGGTTGCTTATTTGTTAAATGGAAATAATTAAATAAATCTCATAAGGTTCTTATAAGGATTATATGAAACATGTACAGAATATTTTTTGTATGAAGGAATTTTTCCCCAATAGATATTACATTTCATAACTGCTTATCTTATTCACTTTTGTTTTATTTATGTTTAACATCAGCACTTACTACATATTTGGTTCTCAATATTATAGGACCGTTAATGGATTGTTCATTAAATACTGTTTCTTTTCTTCAACATATTTTTTTCACATTAGTATCCGCCATGGGGCCCACACATAGAAAAACAGTCCCAAATTTATGGCAACCACATGACACAATAACTAACCAATTAGTGTATTGTCTATTGAAATATATGCATTTTGTTCATTTTTAAAATATCTTTTCAAACATGATTGTTTTGATGATACATTATTCTCAATCATGTATTCTTATTAGTTAATAAGCTTTTTTAAATTTTA
Organism: Panthera uncia; assembly: GCF_023721935.1. Lineage (NCBI taxonomy): Eukaryota > Metazoa > Chordata > Mammalia > Carnivora > Felidae > Panthera > Panthera uncia. The sequence continues at coordinate 98,947,549 of NW_026057584.1, read as the reverse complement.
GAATACTCAAAGGCATATTTTTCTTGAATGTACAATGAGTATTATTCAGTACTATATGTTGAAGACAGAGTTTTTATAAATATTAAACTTATTTATTTAGGGTAACTTTTATAATACTAGAATAAATAATAGTTTTTCAGCATAATAACAAATGGCCCACCATGAATATATGCATATCAACAGGGCAAAACTTATGTGGCTGTTCATAAATAAAATAAAAATAAATCCAAACTCATATTCATGCATATATTAATCGTAACTTTGTATTATTGAAAGTTTAACGATGCCCATGTTTTAAAAATGCAAATATGGCTGTCTTTTATTAGGAGTATCTATTCATTTTGAAAGGTATGTGGAGAAAATGAAAAGTGTTTTAATGATCTTCAAACTGCTCAGGACTGAAAACGTTAAACACTATGGCAAGCACAGGGTGTAGTGTTTACCTTGGAGAAAAGAGGACTCAGATGCTTGAAAAACTTGTTTTCAAGACAGGTTTCTTTTGTAAAGGATATGAGCCAGGTTATTTTTATCTCTAGAAGATAGAACACAAGCAGATTGGTTTCAATTATGAATGGAAAGTTCTCTTAGATGTCTGGTTATAACTTCAAAAGAGAAACAGACCAAACAAAACAGATTCTAAATTCATTCCCCATCGAGATCATTAAACAGAGAAGTAAAAAAAAAAAAAAAAAAAAAAGCTCCATGGTAAATGCCTTATCTGAAGATCTCGTTAGAAACAGAAAAGGGAGTACATTAGAGCTTTCCAAATTTAGGATTTATAAAATGCTAAGTGAAATATTCTAGATTAACTCTCCTTTATGTTTATATCATATATTTTTCTGATAATTTTTAAGTCATATTAATATACTTACTACTCTTGATGTGTGTGTGTTTGTGCTTGAAAAACTATTATTAAGAAAATAAAAATGCAAGTCACAGACTGGAAGAAAATATTTATAAATCATATATCTGATGAAGAATTTATATCTAAAATATATTTTAAAAACCCTAAAAACCCAATAATAATGAGACATAAAAACCAATTTAAAAATCAGCATAAGATTTGAATAGATATACATTCAAGGATATATGAATGGCTAATAACACAAAAATAATATCTATAGGATCCAGAATTCTGGTCCTAAGTTTGAGAAATTAAAATATCTCCATGAAGAGTTTTGTACACAAATGTCCATGGTAGCAATATTCAAAAGATACCAAACACAGAAGCAATTCAAATATCCATTCAATGTTAATGAATAAACAAAATGCTGTATGTGTATATATATATATATATATATATATATATATATATCTCCACAAAATGGAAAACTATTTGGCAATACAAAAGACTGAACAACAGATGTAAGTCATAATGTAGATAAATCTCAAAATGATTATGCTATGTCAGAGTTTTTCAATCCTGGTAGCATGGAATTTGGAGGCTAGATAATTCTCTGTTGCATGTGGACTATCCTTTGCATTGTAAGATATTTAGTAGCATCATTGACTTCTGTCTACTAGATCCCAGTAGAACCTACCCCAGTTGTCACATCTAGAAATATTTGTAAACATTGGAGAATATCCCTTAGATGCCAAATTACTCCTGGTTAAAAGGCACTGTGCTAGGTAAAGTTTCAAATATATGTTTCTATTTATAGGGAACATTCAGATAAGGCAAATCCATAGGGACAGAAAATAGATGAGTAGTTTCCAGGGATAGGGGTGAGATAGGAGGTTGACTACAAAAGGGAACATATGCTCTCTTTGGGTGATGGAAATATACAAAAACTTTGTTGTGGTGATGGTTGAATAATACTGAAACCTGGTAAAAATCATTGAATTGTACACTCAAAACTACTGACTTTTGTTGTATGCAAGCGACCCATCAATAAAGATGTTAAAATGCTAAAAAGAAAACATACTTTTTAACTAATCTAAAGAATTTAAATACATGGATAAATGAAAAAAAAGGAGAAAATATAATTCTTAGAGATGAAAAGTGAAGTTTGTAAATTAAAATTCCACTGAAGGGCATTGAAAATAGATGAGATTCTGCAGAAGAAAAGAAAACCTTTTTGAAAGTGTACAAAATAAAGCCTGAAGGGGGAGGAAATTGAATAAAATAAGCAGGGCTTCAGTGATTGGTGGGACATTATCAAGTAGTGTAATATATGTGTATGTCAACATAAAGTACAACAAACACACACACATTTAAATTTTTGGAAAACAGTTTTAAACAGAAAAATTTCAAAAACATAATATGATAATTACTGCAGAGAAGGAGTCAGCAAACTATGGCCCTTGGACCAAATACAATCCATGATCTGTTTTTGTATAATTCTCAAGCTATGGATAGTTTTAATTTTTAAACATTTAAAACAACAAAAACATGCAACAGAAACCTTATCTTGCCTACAAAGCCTAAAATATTCTCTACTCTCTAGACAATCCACAGAGAAAGTTTGAATCCTTTTCAATAGAGAAACTAAAAGGAGAAAACTATACTGCTCATCATAAATTATGTGATCCAAGTTTATTGTCTATCCAAGAAAATAGAATGATGTCTTCCCCCAGAGTGTTAACACAGTAATACTGACAACATAATATTCAATGTCCAGTGAAAATATATATTCACAAAATGAAGACAAATATAGGCTTTTTAAAACAAAAATTGAATTTGTTTCTAACGTAACTACCCAATGAGAAGTTAGAGAAAATCAAGAAAATCAAAAGCTGATCTTTGGGGAAAATCAACAAAATAAAGAAACCCCAGGTATCCTGATTGAGAAAAAGTAAGCAAACACCCAAATTATATTTATTAGACATTAGAAAGGGGATATCACTACTGATCATAAGATATTTAAAGGAAAATAAGAAAATATTGTGTATGACTCAAAGTTCATAAATGCAGTACTTAGATGAAATGGACAAATTCCTTGAGAGACACAAATAGCTCACTCAAGATATAGTTCTTTATCTATTAAAGAAATTTGATTGTAATTAAAAACTTTTCTATATGGAAACGTCAATTGGTGTAGCTACTATGGAAAACAGTATGGAGGTTCTTCAAAAAATTAAAGAAAGAACTACCATAAGATCTAGCTATTCTACATCGGGGTATTTGCCAGAGAAAAACAAAAACACTAATTCAGAAAGATATCTGCACCCCCATATTCACTGCAACATTATTTATAATAGCCAGGATATGAAAACAACATGTGTCCACCAATGGACGGATGAATAAAATGTGGTATACACATACAATGGAACATTATTCAGACATAATAAAGAATGGCATCTTGCCATTTGTGACATGGAAGGACCTTGTAGGCATATACTTAGTTAAATAAGTGAGACAGAGAAAGATAAATACCGTATTATCTCACTGTATGTGGAAACAAAGAACAAAAAAACTAAAACTAAAAACAAACTCATAAATACAAACAACAAATTGGTTGTTGAGAGAGGCAGAAAGTGAGGCATAGGTAAAATGGGTGAAGATAGTCAGATGATACAGACTTCAATTATGAAATATGTAAGTCTTATGCTGTAATGTACAGCATGGTGGCCGTAGTTAATAATACTATATTGTACATTTTAAAGTTGTTAAGAGAGAAGATCTTAAAAGATATCCCAAGAAAAAATCTGTAAAAATGAGTCGTGATGGATGTTAACTAAATTTATTATGCTGATTATTTTATAATGTGTGCATATATTAAATCATTATGTTACACTTCTGTAACCAATGTAAATTTATATCTCAATTAGAAAGAACTTTCCATGAAGAGAAGTATAGTCATAACAGGCTTTACTAATGCAGTCTACCAAATATTTAAGAAAAAAAATTACCAAATCTACATAAACTCTTCCAGGGAATTGAAGAAAATAATATTACTTTTCAGCTCGCTCAAACAGGCCAGCACTAGTCTCATGCCCAAATTATAAACAGACATTACAAGAGAAACAAAAACCAGAAACCAGTATATCTTATAAAAATGGATGCAATAATTATTTTAAAAAGTTAACAAAAATCCAACAATATACAGCAAACCTCTACTAACATCACATTTCACAATGAGAAGTATTCTTCCTAAGATCAGGAACAAAACAATGGTGGCCACTTTTACCATTTCTACTGGAGATCCTAACCAGTGAAATAAGAAAAGAAAAATGATAAAACATGGAGATAGGAAAATAAGTAGTATCGTCTTTATTCTCAGATATATGATTGTATATATAGGAAATCCAAGCCAATGTAAAAACCAAACAAACCAAAACCACAACTACTAGATATAAAATATGAGTTTAACAAGGTTATAACATACATAGTCAATGTGCAAAAAACAATTGTATTTAGAAATTCAGGCAATGAATTATGAGAAATTGAAATAAAAATTTTTTTAATGTTTATTTTTGAGAGAGACAGAGCATGAGCAAGGGAGGGGCAGAGAGAGAGGGAGACACAGAATTCAGAATCAGAAGCAAGCTCCAGGCTCTGAGCTGTCAGCACAGAGCCTGACATGGGGCTCAAACCCATGAACCGTGAGATCATGACCTGAGCCAAAGTCAGACGCTTAACCAACTGAGCCACCCAGGCATGCTGATAAATTGAAATTTTAAAAGGTAATAATACCAAATACTATTTTGATCCTGAGAGAGATTACAGAATATGTACATTAATGTAAAGATGTGTGCTTTTTAGGAATCAGAAGATTCAACAATGCCAAAGTATATATTATGACCAAATTGATATATAGATTCAGTGCAATTCCAATCAAATCCCAGTAGACTTTAACATGAAAATTATCATGGTGATTCTATAAGTTATATGGACATGCAGAGGAACTAGAATAGCCAAACAATTTTGTTAAAGAATAACCAAGCTACAATAATCTTACCTGATTTTAAGACTTACTATGGGGAAATTTGTATAGGTCAATGAAACAGAAGAGAATGTAGAAATCGATACACATGTACATGATCAATTTATTTTTATCAAAAGTCTCTATGTACAGTATTTTAATGGGAGAAAATATACAGAATATTTTCAACAAAAGGTATTGAATAATAAAGACATACTTTGGCAAACATAAACCCTCACCTTCACCTCATACCATATGACAATATTAATATGAATTATGGAATATAGACCTAAATAAAGGCAAAGTTATAGAAATTTCTTGAGGAAAAAGTAGATGAAAATCTTTGCAAACTTGGGGTTGACAAATTTTATAGATAAAATGCAAAAACAAACGAACATGAACCATAAAAAAGAAACAATGTTTTATTAAATGAAGGTCTTATGATATTCAAAATTATTGTTAAGCAAATGTACATACAAGCCACAAAGTGGGAGAAAGCATCTGTGATGGCTATATCTGAAAAGGGGCTTTTACTTATAATAGATAAAGAACACTCACAATTCAATCATATAGAAATAATGCCCCCCCAAATTGGCAAAGGCATTTGAACACTTCATCTACAAGATAAAAAATGACCTATAAGCATATGAAAGACACTCAATGCTGTAAATTGCTCTAAAATGCAGCATTAAGCCCCAATAAGTAACAGCACATATCCACTGGAATAGTTGTAATAAAACATACTGACGACATTGAGCAGGAGGGAGGACTGACATGACTGTATAACATTGTATGTTACCAGTGGGAATGAAAATTGTATAACCACTTTGAAAAACTTTCTGACAGCTTCTTAAAATGTTAAACATATACTTACCAAATGATCCCTAAAATTTATTCTTAGCTATTTATCCAAGAGAAATGAAAACATTCTGTTCAGACAAAGGCTGTCTATAAACAAATGTTTGTAGCAGCTTTATTCATAATAGCCAAAAACTCTCAACAGGTGAATGAATAAACAAATTGCCTTACATGTATACAATGGGATGCCATCAACAATAAAAAGAAAAGAACTACTGACACTCATAAAATGGATGAATTTCAAAAAAAATGTGCTGATAAAATATGTATGAAAATGATTCAGCCCTGAATATAAGTGAAATAAATGAAAAGACATTTCAAGAAAGAGAAAAAAACGTGAATGAGCTTAGGAAAATATGAGCGCAATCCCATTAGTGATCAGAAATCTGGAATTTGATACCACAATAAGAGAGCATTTTATACCCTTAGACTGCTTAAAACATAAAAGATAACAACAACACTGAAAAAATCAAGAGTCCTGACTATACTGAATGTTGGCAAAAGTATTGAAAATGAGTATATTTTATACTTCTGGTAGATGTGTCATTCACCTTTAGAAAGCATTAATGTAGGATCGCCTGGTTGGCTCAGTCGGTTAAGCGTCCTTCAGCTCAGGTCATGATCTCATGGTTTGTGGGTTCGAGCCCTGCGTCGGGCTCTGTGCTGACAGCTCAGAGCCTGGAGCCTGTTTCGGATTCTGTGTCTCCCTCTCTCTGACCCTCCCCTGTTCATGCTCTGTCTCTCCCTGTCTCAAAAATAAATAAAACGTCAAAAAAATTAAAAAAAAAAAGCATTAATGTATAAAGTTAGACACATTATATAACACAACAATTCCCTTTCTCTCTCTCTCCCTCTGTGTGTGTGTGTGTGTGTGTGTGTGTGTTCACTAGAGAAATGCCTACTGATTTTCCAGGAGACTGAAAATGAATGTTTGTTGTGTCTTGTCACAGTAGCAAACACAACACCCTGGGCACAAACCTCATCTTTAGGAGAGTGGGATAAGTAAATCTGGGGAAATCCAAACAGTGGGATTTTGTAAAACAGAAATGAATGAGCTACAGAGACATGCAATGTCATAGATGGATGTTAGGAAAATGACTTGATAACATACTTCAAAGCTCAAAAAATTATATATCCCTTCAGAAGTCACCCATGAGAGAACAGCACTATAGCATAAGATAGCAAAAGCATGAACAACAAAATTGAGGTGGAAAAGAAGTGGTGATGGGAGAAATATGGAGTCAGGGAGATTACATGGAGCATCAGGCATTAGTCATGTTGGGAATATACATGTTCTTAAGTTGAGTCATGTGTTCATAGCCTTTCATTTTATAATTATTAAGACATATCACACATTTGTTAACATTATTTTGAATATATCAAATATTACATAAGACAGAATTCCTTTGATGGAGAGCTTACAGTTTAACAAAACACTCAGATATACCTACAAGTGATGACTATAAATTCTATAGTAAAGATATTTAAAAACAAAATAGCTGCATTGTTTTAGTAAAGTATGCACATTCAAAATTCAAACAACAGAGGGGTACCTGTGCAGCTCAGTAAGTTGATCATCCATCCAGCTTTTGATTTTGACTCAGGTCATGATCCCAGGGTAGTGGGATTGAACCTTGCATCAGGCTCTGCACTGAGCGTAGAGCTTGCTTAGAATTCTCTCTCTCTCTCTTTGCCCCCTCCCACACTAGTGATCTCTCTCTCTGTCTCTCCCTCCTTCTCTCTCTCTCCCTCTCTCTAAAATAAAAGAATTCAAACAACAGAAAAATTGTGGTTCACTGATTTTAATAATGTGTAATTACATAGTACAGAATCTATGGCATTCCCTAAATCAGCCTTTTTTTCCTAAATTGATTTTTGGAGTAGTTTAGACATGGTTGGAATTCATCTCTCTCATTTGTTCCTTCTTTGACTAACACTTCCTAAGACTTAGAAACAAGGGTTGCATGAAAAATAACTAGATGTTCAGTAACTAATTAGTGTGGAAATACTTGTTAAATATTTATTTTGAGTTTCTTAGGATAAGGCAATACTTTTCTATGCTGTATGAAATTCAATCAAGGTACTGTTTATAGTAATATGTACACATTGTTCTCCGGTGCCACTCCTTATTAAATCCTGTTCAGATACAGATTTTTATTGTCGTCCAAAGATTGTCATGGTTGATTATAGAGTTCAAGACAAAACCAGTTACTCTAGTGATAATTTATTTTTTGTTATTCATCAAGACATCTTGAAGAAAGCTGAGCAGACCTTATAATACTCCTACTTACAAACACATAATTCTCTTTTGTAAATGAAAGGTTGGGAGGTATCTTAGAAAAATTGCCTAATTTTCTGTAAATACCATTTTTAGAGAGCCCAGTAGATTCTTGCCTGAGTTTATGTTGGCCAGGGTGTATGTAGATCTAGGAATTTGCTGGATGAGAACAAGGGCAGAAAAGTACTTGAAACCTTTCTCCTATTAGAATGGGTCCTTGATAAGTCATTTTTCATGCACATTTAAATGCATTCTACTGTAGTTTATGTGACATTTATTAAGAATATATTCTAGAGAATTTCATGAAGATATGCTGTTGAATACTGAGCTATATTTTTGACAAGTGGAGAAATCATTTTATTTATCATACTTCATGGACATTAAAATGAACATTTAAAAATATTTTACCAGTCTGAAATGGAGGTTCATCGTGGAATAGAAGAACGCCAATTTTAGCTGTAATTTTTCTTTTCTTAGTGGTGTGTAAACGAATGGTTACCTTGAAAATCAATGATCTCTTAGATCAAATGAAATAAGGTAATAACTAATTATCAAAAAGCTAACAAGAGAGATTTTACCCACTCCATAGTCACTTTCTTCCTAAAATTCATAAGGGACTAAATTACCAAATGCTAAAGAGTGGTTATTAGATATATATCTATAATGTAACACTGCAGTACCTGTTATATAAATTAGTGAATATTGTAAAACACAAATTACCAGACTGTAATTAGGAGAGGCCCCTGTTGAATAATTTGCATTACAGTTTTACAAAGCAATTAAGTTTTTTCTGCTCAGCAATTACCATACTAAGCAAGTTAAGTTGATGGGTCAATGTAGGATTTTAGACTACATGAATGAGGAACGATGCAAATACACTTATAAAGGGCATGAAGACTAAATGGAAAGCCATAAGAAAAAGTTTTGGCTTGCTGCAACCAGACAGAAAAATGTACCACCGGCAGATATGAGCACAGTAGAAACACACAGGTGTATAGAGTGTACCTCTGTCTAAGAATTAAGAAGGACTTCATGAAAGGAAGAAGGTATTATGTATTTATGGAAAGTGGAAACTCAATAATAATAAGTATTTTTAAATGCAACCAAACTTTTCAGTGTGTCAGAACAGAGGTAAAAGTCAAGGGCCTGGGGTATACTCACCATCCTCCATTTTAATTGTATGCCCTTCTCTACATCAACCTGTATTTTCTGTCTCTTTCTAATATCAAGGTATGTAATGACAAGTAAAACCCTAGCATAAGATTAAAAAATAACATTTCTTGGAATATTTTTGAATTCTACTAAATAACATTGCTTCATTTTCTTAATTTTATTTTCTATTTTTTTTAATTTATATCCAAATTAGTTAGCATATAGTGCAACAATGATTTCAGGAGTAGATTCCTTAATGCCCCTTCCCCATTTAGCCCATCCCCCCTCCCACAACCCCTCCAGTAACCCTCAGTTTGTGAATCTCTTCTGTATTTTCCCCTCCCTGTTTTTATATTATTTTTGTTTCCCTTCCCTTATGTTCATCTGTTTTGTCTCTTAAAGTCCTCATATGAGTGAAGTCATACGATTTTTGTCTTTCTCTGACTGACTAATTTCACTAAGCATAATACCCTCCAGTTCCATCCACGTAGTTGCAAATGGCAAGATTTAATTCTTTTTTGCTTGCTGAGTAATACTCCATTGTATATATATACCACATCTTCTTTATCCATTCATCCATCGATGGCCATTTGGGCTCTTTCCATACTTTGGCTAATGTTGGTAGTGCTGCTATAAACATGGGGGTGCATGTGTCCCTTCGAAACAGCACACCTGTATCCCATGGGTAAATGCCTAGAAGTGCAATTGCTGGGTCGTAGGTTCTATTTTTAGTTTTTTGAGGAACCTCCATACTGTTTTCCACAGTGGTTGCACCAGCTTGCATTCCCACCAACAATGCAAAAGAGATCCTCTTTCTCCTCATCCTCACCAACATCTGTTGTTGCCCCAGTTGTTAATGTTAGCCATTCTGACAAGTGTGAGTCAGAATCTCATTGTGGTTTTAGCTTGTATTTCCCTAACGATGAGTGCTGTTGAGCATTTTTTCATGTGTCGATTGGCCATGTGGATGCCTTCTTTGAAGAGGCGTCTACTCATGTCTTTTGCCCATTTCTTCACTGGATTATTTGATTTTTGAGTATTGAGTTTGATAAGCTCTTTATAGATTTTGGATCATAAGCCTTTATCTGATATGTCATTTGCAAATATCTTCTCCCATTCTGTCAGTTGCCTTTTAGTTTTGCTGATTATTTCCTTTGCTGTGCAGAAGCTTTTTATTTTCATGAGGTCCCAGAAGTTCATTTTTGCTTTCGTTTCCCTTGCCTCTGGAGACGTGGTGAGTAAGAAGTTGCTGCGGGCAAAATCAAAGAGGTTTTTGCCTGCTTTCTCCTCAAGGATTTTGATGGCTTCCTGTCTTACATTGAGGTCTTTCATCCATTTTGAGTTTATTTTTGTGTATGCTGTAAGAAAGTGCTCCAGGTTCATTCTTCTGCATGTCGCTGTCCAGTTTTCCCGGCACCACATGCTGAAGAGACTGTCTTTATTCCATTGGATATTCTTTCCTGCTTTGTCAAAGATTAGTTGGCCATACGTTTGCTGGTCCATTTCTGGGTTCTCTATTCTGTTCCATTGATCTGAGTGTCTGTTCTTGTGCCAGTACCATACTGTCTTCATGATTACGGCTTTGTAGTGTAGCTTGAAGTCTGGGATTGTGATGCCTCCTGCTTTGGTTTTCTTTTTCAAGATTGCTTTGGCTATTCAGGGTCTTTTCTGGTTCCATACAAATTTTAGGATTATTTGTTCTAGCTCTGTGAAGAATGCTGGTGTTACTTTGATAGGGATTGCATTGAATATATAGATTGCATTGGGTAGTATTGACATTTTAACAGTATTTATTCTTCCTATCCAGGAGCATGGAATCGCTTTTCCATTTTTTTTGTGTCTTCTTCAATTTCTTTCATAAGCTTTCTATAGCTTTTAGCGTATAGATTTTTCACCTCTGTGGTTAGATTTATTCCTAGGTATTTTACGGGTTTTTTTGTGCAACTGTAAATGGGATCGATTTCTTGATTTCTCTTTCTGTTGCTTCATTGTTGGTGTATAGGAATGCAACCAATTTCTGTGTGTTGATTTTATTTCCTGCAACTTTGCTGAATTCATGAATCAATTCTAGCAGTTTTTTGGTGAAATCTTTTGGGTTTTCCATATAGAGTATCATGTCATCTGTGAAGGATGAAAGTTTGACCTCCTCCTGGCCAATTTGGATGCCTTTTTTTTTGAAAAAATTTTTTAATGTTTATTTTTGAGGCAAAGACAGAGTGTGAGTGGGGGAGGGACAGAGAGAGAGACAAAGGATCCAAAGCAGGCTCCAGGTTCCGAGCTGTCAGCACAGAGCATGACGTGGGGCTCGAACTCATGAACTGTGAGATCATGACCTGAGCCAAAGTTGGTTGCTTAACCAACTGAGCCACCCAGGTGCCCCTGGATGCCTTTTATCTCTTTGTGTTGTCTGATTGCAGAGGCTAAGACTTCCAATATTATGTTGAATAACAGTGGCAAGAGTGGACATCCCTGTCTTGTTCCTGAGCTTAGGGGGAAAGCTCTCAGTTTTTCCCCATTGAGGATGATATTATTGTTGGGTTGTTCATATACAGCTTTTATGATCTCGAGGTATGCTCCTTCTATCCCTACTTTCTGGAGGGTTTTTATCAAAAAAGGATGTTGTATTTTGTCAAATGATTTCTCTGCATCTATTGAGAATATCATATGGTTCTTGTCCTTTCTTTTATTGATGTGATGAATCACATTAATTGTTTTGTGGGTATTGAACCAGCCCTGCATCCTAGGTATAAATTCCATTTGGTCGTGGTGAATACTTTTTTTTAATGTATTGTTGGATCCAATTGACTAATATCTTGTTGAGGATTTTTGCACCCATGTTCACCAGGGAAACTGGTCTATAGTTCTCCTTTTTAGTGGGGTCTCTGGTTTTGGAATCAAGGTAATGCTGGCTTCATAGAAAGAGTTTGGAAGTTTTCCTTCCACTTCTATTTTTTGGAACAGTTTCAAGAGAATAGGTGTTAACTAAATGTTTGGTAGAATTCTCCTGGAAAGCCATCTGAATCTAATGGGGGTCCTCTGTGCTTCCTGGAGTTTGATGTCTTGGTCTTTCCCCAGGTTAGGAAAGTTTTCCATTATGATTTGCTCACATAACACTTCTACCCCTATTTCTCTCTCTTCCTCCTCTGGGACCCCTATGATTCTGATGCTGTTCCTTTTTAATGAGTCACTGATTTCTCTAATTCTTAAATTGTGTTCTTTTGCCTTAATCTCCCTCTTTTTTTCTGCTTCATTATTCTGTATAGGTTTGTCCTCTATATCGCTGATTCTCTGTTCTGCCTCATCCATCCTTGCCACCACTGCATCCGTGATTCCAACTTAGTTATAGCACATTTAATTTCATTCTGGCTATTTTTTTACTTCTTTTATCTCTGCAGAAAGTGATTCTAATCTATTTTTGACTCCAGCTAGTATTCTTATTATTGTGATTCTAAATTCTGGTTGAGACATCTTGCTTGTATCTGTGTTGGTTAAATCCCTGGCTCTCATCTCTTTGTGCTCTTTCTTTTGGAGTGAATTCCTTTGTTTTGTCATTTTTAAGGGAGAAAAGGAATTAATGAGGTAGAAAATTAAAATTAAAAAAATTAAAATTAAAAAATATTAAAATTAAAAAATTAAACACACACACACACAAATTGAATAAATGATGCTACATCCTAAGTGTGTTTTGGTCTGGGTGTTGAAAGTGGTTTGACAGATTAGAGAAAAAAAAGCAGTGGGAAAGAAAAAAAAGAAAATCGTTTGAGAATTTGAAAAAATGAATACACTGAAGTAGACTAAAATGAGATGATGGGGGTAAAATAGAATTTGAAAAATATACACAGAAGTAAAGAATATAGTAGAAAAAATTAAAGAAAAATATTTTAATAAAAATTAAAATAAATATTATTTTTTTCTTTTTCTGTATTTAAGAAAAAAGAAATGAAAAATAGAAAAAAGAAAGAAAGAAAAGAAAAAATAGTTTGAAAATTTGAAAAAGTGAATACACTGTAGTACACTAAAATAAAATATGATGGAAGTAGAATAGAATTTGAAAAAAATTTACATAAAAGCAAAACATATACTAATAAAAATTAAATAAAAATATTATTAATAGAAATTGAAAGTAAAAATGTTGTTTTTCTCTTTCTGTATTCAAGAAAAAAAAGAAACGAAAAACAGAAAAAAAGAAAAAGAAAGAAAAAAGGAAATTGTTTGAAAATTTGAAAAGGTGAATACACTGAAGTAGACGAAAATAGAATGATGGATGTAAAGTAGAATTTCAAAAAATTTACACAAAAGTAAAAAATATAGTAATAAAAATTTAAAAAATATATTTTTAAAAAAATTTTTTTAACGTTTATTTGTTTTTGAGGCAGAGAGAGACAGAGCATGAACGGGGGAGGGACAGAGAGAGAGGGAGACACAGAATCGGAAGCAGGCTCCAGGCTCTGAGCCATCAGCCCAGGGCCTGACGCGGGGCTTGAGCTCACAGACCATGAGATCGTGACCTGAGCTGAAGTCAGAGGCTTAACCGACTGAGCCACCCAGGCACCCCTAAAAAAATATTTTTAATAAGAATTGAAAATAAAAATGAATTTTTTCTCTTTCTGTATTCAAGAAAAAGAAAAGAATTGTAAAAGAGAAAAAGGAAAAAAAAAAGAAAAAAAATTGAATAGAGGAACCTGCTAACAGATTGAAGTAGGACTGAAATTGCTTCGTTTTTCCCTAGAAGTCAGAGTACGTAGTGTTTTAGAGTCCATAAATTAAGTGGGCAGTAAGACTTGTGTTCTTGATGAGCAAAGTTGGCCCAGTTGGGCAGGGCTCAGTGGAACAGGTCTGCTCTCCACTAGATGGCGCTGCTAGCCTACTGGGGTGGATTGTTGTGGCGCTCGTAGGTGTGTATGCACATGCGCGGGAGCGGTGAAAATGGCGCCACCCAGCTACCCAGTCTGTTCTCCCAGACAAGCAATCGCACACCTGTCCTCCGTTTTCAGCTCTCATCCACTCCCCGCTTTTTCACTCTCTGTGACCAGTCCCCAGGCAATACTCTCTCCCGAGTTTTACCTCAGATGTGGCTGTTTTCCCTGGCCCCTTACTTCCAAAGGACTGTGGCTTTGACCCATTCTGCCCTTCTGTAGGAGGGTCTCAGTGAGCAATGGCTGAATGAGCAATGGCCGAATTATTGGCTGCAGCCAGGAACGCTTGCTGGATGCCACTGCTGCCGGTGCCCCAAGACTGCAGCCAGGTGCCAGCCCGCCCCAGAAAAAGTTCATGAGACAGTGTAGCAGCAGCATTTCAGGGATTATGGAAAATCACAACATACATCTGGCACCAGGCTTCACCCTTAATGACTGCCACAGCACCAGCGAATGTGGCCGCCTTCCAGGGTCTGCTGGAACCAGGTGGCTTCAACAGTCTCTACCAAATGTCCTTCCAGCAGTGGAACCGCTTTTCCCCGTGCAGCTGGAGAACCTCCCAGACCCCACTCTGTTCCTCGGGACTCACCCTTCCCACCAGAGCACTACCAGGTATCGAGCTGCGGAGTTGCAGCCTTTGCACTCCCTTTGTTTATAGTCATAATGGAATTTAAACCCTCTCCTTTCTCCCTTCTCTCTTTTTAGTTTAGTCCCTGTGGCTGCTTCCAGTTTTCCACTTTCTCTCCAGCTGCTTTACAGGAGGGGTGCTTTTCCCGTATTCTCCGTCTGCCCTCAGTCTCCATCCTCTCTCCACCCGCAAAGTGGTTCCCTACCTTTCATGGCTTCTCGCTCCCCAAATTCACCTCTCTGTGCCACGTTCCTGCTGAATTCTGTGGCTCAGATTGTGCATATTGTTATATTAATCCTCTAATCATTTTTCTTGGTGTGTAGGATAGTTTAGTGTTGGTCTGGCTGTATTTCCTGGACACGAAACACACAAGAAACTTCCATGCTGTTCTGCCATCTTGGCTCCTCCCCCAACATTGCTTCACTTTTAATATTTGTCTCATTAGTTATTAAAATGATAAATTGGACTTTCAAACTCATTAATATTTGGCAAATATAAACACCAGATTCTGTGAACCTGTAACAGTCTGTATTTAAAACCTGTCTATTTTTGAAATACATTTCAACTTTTAAGTTAGTAGATTTTAGTGAAGTGCCAATAAGCTTTGAGGCACAATGAAATAAGCAAAGAAAGCAATGCATTTTGAAAGAACTAGAAATACCAAGTTATCTCTAGTCTACCAAAAGTAAGTGCAGAAACACAAACTGAGTGGAAAATTCTGGGACCATAAATATAATTTTCATTTGTGCAGAATTTTGCTTATTTTCACTAATATTCAATTGATTTTTTCCTAAGAATTAGAATGGTGATGAATGTCTACCAATTTGAGTATAAAAACTCGTCACTGAACAAAGGTAGTAAAATATACAGCTTGATAAAGGAGAGTTTATTGATATGAGGTTATCTTTCATTATGTAATATTTAATACTTAATATTCTAACAAGGGAACCTTGAACTGGATCTTATATGCTATTGGAATGGTTTCCCAAAGCTGTCAAACAGTGAGGAGCTGAAGTAAATGATGTGGAGTATCCAGAATTTCACTGGCAGATTATTGAGCGTGGAGAGACAAAGGACTCAAAAAGGTGAGTATACCCACATGGATTTAATGTAAAAGACCAGAGATCTCACCAAAGGATTATATTTTATGGAAGGTCCAGAGAATATTCCCTTTACTACCACAATAATAAATGTACCAGTGAGGGGAAGATAAGCATCACTGAGAAGATCAGTGGAGACTGTCCTTTGTAGTCCAGGGCTGGTAGCTGGGAAGGCTACAGAATTGGCTCCCATGTATCAAGAGATGATGTAATTCTGAAATGGAAAAAGTCTAGTGGCATTGTACAACTATAAGAGATAAGGTGGCATAATTACTGTAATGGGCAAGAAAATCAGAATGCAAGTTAGTGCGTAATGGCCCACAAGAGTCTGTGGTGATGGCTAATAAGCCATAATGTTCCTACAGATAACATAGATAGTGTGATAGTTAATATTATGTGTCACTTTGGAGAGTGTTTTTTTTATATGAAATTTATTGTCAAATTGGTTTCCATACAACACCCAGTGCTCATCCCAACAGGTGCTCTCCTCAATGCCCATCACCCACTTTCCCGTCCCTCCCACCTTCCATCAACCCTCAGTTTATTCTCAGTTTTTAAGAGTCTCTTATGGTTTGCCTCCCTCCCTAACTTTTTTCCCCCCTTCCCTACCCCCATGGTCTTCTGTTAAGTTTCTCAGGATCCACATATGAGTGAAAACATATGATACCTGTCTTTCTCTGTATGAATTGTTTCACTTAGCATAACACTCTCCAGTTCCATCCACGTTGCTACCAAAGGCCATATTTCATTCTTTCTCATTGCCAAGTAATATTCCATTGTGTATATAAACCACGATTTTTTTATCCATTCATCAGCTGGTGGACATTTGGGGTCTTTCCATAATTTGGCTATTGTTGAAAATGCTGCTGTAAACATTGGGGTACAAGTGCCTCTATGCATCAGCACTCCTGTATCCCTTGGGTAAATTCCTAGCAGTGCTATTGCTGGGTCATAGGGAGATTAGCACGGAAATCAGTGAACTTTGAGTAAAGAAGATCACCCTCCATAATCCTAGTGGGCCTCATCCTATCAGTTGAAGGCCAGAAAAAAAGTCATAAAGACCAGCCTCATCAAGCAAGGAAGAATTCTCCAGCAGCCTGCTTTCTATCTTCATCTATACCATTGGCTCTCCTGGGACTTCAGCCTGCCAGATTACTGCAGATTTTGGGTTCACCAACCTCCATAATTATGAGCCAATTCCTTAAAATAAATCTTGTTCTGAATATATACACATCCTATTGATTCTGTTACTCTAAAGAACTCTGATGAAAATAGAGTTATTTTATTAAGAGCTATTAAGTCATTGAGAGTATTTCTTGACCTTTAGAACTAATAGTTATCAAGTGTCAGTGAGCAAAAGACCCAGTGGAAAATCCTAACCTATTGTCCAGTTTCTGTTCCTGAGCCAATCAGATCCAAATCCCACCAGCTGAAGAACTTCTTGACAAAGGGCTTGAAATATCATGGAAAATATATACAGCAGTGATTTCCCCATTCCATTACCAAAGAAAGTTTTGGGCATTGGCCTAAATTATTAACCACCGGAGAAGAGAGTAGTCAGATTGTATACAGGACTTATGTGCAAGGTGTGAGCTGGTATAGATTGTAGAAGATCCAATATACTTAATCATGGTCCCTGTCAGGGTGGAAACAAATGAAGGAGAAGTGATAGTTGGAGTGCAGATCCAGGTCTATATGTCAGTGGTTTACCAGGCCATGAACTTAGGTTCTGGTCATTCCTCCCACCCTGAGAGCATGTCTGGGATGAATATAATGTAACAGTTAAAAAACCCTAACTTATTATTTTGTAATATGCTGTATAAGAGGTTTTTTCTTGGCAGGAAAGGTCAAGTTGAAGTCCCCGAAACTGTTCTTTCTTCCTCAGCCAAAATAGTAAACAAGCAACAACACCTTATTGCTAGGTAGATTAGTAGAGGTTTGTGCCACTCCTAAAGGTTGGAAGGATGCTGACCTTGTGGTCCCCAATATACACCAGATGGCCCCTGTTGGATGAGGGTTGTCTACTGCAAACTTAAGAGCTGCTGTTATTGCTGTTGAGCCAGAGGTAGTATCTTTACTAGAGTAGAGCAATCGAGTCTCCAACACTCACATGTGGCCATTGATCTGCATTATTTTAAATCCCCAGAAGAAAAAGCAGTACCCGTTCATGGTTTTGTCAGACCATTATATCTGAATATATTTGACATTTCAGCCACCCATCAAACATCACTACAATGATACCTTGTTAAAGCTCAGGAGCAGAAAGTGAAGGTAATATGCATCTCCTGGGAAGACAGCATTGCATCAGTGGGTGGAAGGCAGGTTCTACAAATGTTCAGGAATCTTGTAAACTGAAAATTTTAAGCATCTAGTGGTTGGAAACATTCTGAGGTATTGCCTCTAAGGTAACTAAAAGAGAGACATTTGTTCTACTTCAGCTTTTAAAGGCAACACTCACCCCCTGTTGGAATACTTTCCAACTTATTTATTCAGTGATATTTTCCCACTTTTTTAAATGGAGTTCAAAGCAGAAGAGAACTTTTCAGCAAGTTCAGTTTGGAGTACAAATGACCCTGCTACTTATGTCTTATGACCTACCAGATCCCATGGTACTAGAGGCATACACAGTAGATAAGGACACCATACATGTCTCTTCCAAGTCCTAATTGGAGAGAGTCTATGCATAATGGTAACATTTTGAAGTAAAGCCATGCTTTTCATCATTGTATGTATGTAGGTAGGTAGGTATGTATGTATATTTTAGAGAAAGAGAGAGGAGGGAGAGGAGAGGGGCAGACGGGGAGAGAGAGAGAGGGAGAGAGAGAGAGAGAGAGAGAGAGAGAAAGTCTTAAACAGGTTCCATGCTAAGCACAGAGCTGGATGTGGGGCTGGATCCCATGACCCTGGATCATGACCTGAGCTGAAATCAAAAGTTGGATGCTTAACTGACTGAACTACCCAGGCATCCCTATTCAACATTTAAAAAATATCTCTTGTTAGAGAATTTAAGCGTGGGTCATCAACTGACTATGCTTCCAGAATTGCCCATCATGAGTTGTGAATTCTCAGATATAAAGTCATAAAGTCAAGTGGACACAGCAGAGGTCTGTTTTTGATAGAAAAGATACATTCTGCAAATGGCCCAGATAGATCTGCAAGCATAAGTAAATTAAGGCAAAAAGCAGTCTAGATTTTTCATGTTGCCTCTATTTGTGACACCAGTGCTCATCCCTCAGCTGACATCTGTGTCCTCATAGAACATTTACTATGATAAGCTGAAGATAAAGGGGAAAAAATAACTTGGCTTATTCAGCTCGATATGTTGCTGTGAGTCAGTAATGCACCTCGGTCATCTTAGAGCCTCACTCTAGGGCGTCCCTGAAATGGTGGTCAGAAGGAAATCCTTCCCCTGGGCAGAACTCTAATGAATTAATATTAAAGGAGAAGTGGCTTGAGGTGAAATTTGCACAGATTATTGAGCAGTGGCACGTAGTTTGGTAGATTGGCCAGATTGCCGGAATGGGTAACAATGGGAAGTCAGTGGCAGAGATATCTGAGAAAGAAGCAGGTGGATGAACTTATGAGAATGTCCATAATATTTGTGGATATCTTAATTCATTCACTCCTATCAGAGAGCACCCACTGAAGCAGAGACTGTGAATAGCCCAGTGAAAAAAATGACAGATCCAGTGGGGGACAATGAGCTTCTGTCCTTTGCCACTTCAGAGTTTGCCCAAAGGTATGAGCAGATTAAAGGCATGGTAGCAGAGATGGAGCTATGCATGAGCCTGGCAGTATGGACTTGCTCTCGTCAAGGCTGATCCCAATTCTCACAGAGGATCTGATTTATTGGTCATGGAACCTTGCACATGATTGCTACACACCATGGTGTACCCTTTATATAAAACAATGGGGGCAATGGGCAAATGTCATGGTATCCATTAGTTCTACCATATATCACATCACTAACAAGCTGCCAGTTTAATTTAAGATATTAAAATGGCCTTTTAAGGGTTCGCCTAAGTCTTTTCAGATGGGCATGGCACTGTGAGAATGGTCATTATCTTTCAAAATGACAAATATATTTGAATCAATGGTCATGAGATGGTGTTGTGTACCTGAAAGAGCTGGGAACTGAGGTGTAGAAATAGAGACTCGCCCCCTGGTCTTAGTGATCTGGGAGAACTTTGTTCTTTACTGGTCCTACAGCTTTAGGTTTTCTTCTGATAGTTACATTCTGATCCCCAGTTATCAGGGAGATCCCCTTCTACCAGGGGACTTGGTAAGATTTCCACCAAACTTAAAGTTACGAATGCTGACAGGATCTTTATGCCGGTGGACCAGGATGCCAAGAAATGAGTGACTATATTGGCAGGGAAACTAACCCCGATTGTCATGCTGCCACATAATAGGGACAAGGATATATATTTCTGAAGTTCAGGAGACTCACAGGGGTGGGGGAAGCTCTTGGTGCCTCCATACTTGGCAGCATGTATAGATGGGAATTTTCAGCAACCATGGTCTATCAACACCTATCAATATGTTTGTGTTACCCCAAGGGCAAACAGACTAAGGGTGAGGAGGATCTAGAATGAGTGGCAAAGAAAGCAAATCATGATCATCAGTTATCGTGCAAAGGGGAATAAAGCTTGTTCCCCCATCTCTCATTTGGCTTTATAAGTTTATTTATTCTTTGAAGTGATTTTTCATGACCATCACCTTAAAGAATCAGTTACAGGGCAAAGTCAACTTAACCAGGGGTATAAGTGGATCTGTCTGTACTGTAGCAGACATTTTGGGTGCCAACTCATGTTTCTCCCCGCTTGCAATTTCGTTCACACCAGTCTAACTTTCCACTGTCAGTGGCCTTTCTTCCCTGATGCCTGACTTCACCCTTTGAAGCACTGTATCTGCTTAGGTAGCAGATCAGAAGCACCCGTGGATGACGTGCCCCTCCTCTAGTGCTTTCTGTACCTAGTGATGGACTCTGGCAGATAGTACCCCAAGCTCCCTTGTGCCTTAGTTGGTGTCAGTCTGATGACAGTCACTGTTTCCCGAGGGGTTTAAGCTCTTGTCCTCAGTGGTAACCAGCTTATGGTGCACACTTTCCCACTACCTTTCTTCCCTTCTCTGCTTAACTTCCACATCCCACTATGAGGGTTCTTCTCAGTTTTGATATCAGTTACTTGGATTGGACTCCTTCCATCAAGGTCAACTTCTGGGGGAACCAAACAAGAACACCGACTACCTTAGAATCCTCGACAAACTTCTAAAAATAGCCTTCTTGTGTTTCTGGATCCTGGATTTCCATGCTCCTTTTTCTCAAATTATATAAAGACAGAAATGAAGGCTTGAGCATTGAAGAAAAGGAAAAGAAGTTGAGAGGGTTCTGGTGACTGATATAAAAGAATCAAGGAGAAGGTGGTCATTGCTCTCATTTCCACCTTCACTTTTGATGTCTCAGCCTTGTTTTCTCTCTGCATGCCCTTTCCTCTAGTTAGCTCCCTTAGCTAATCCCTGATAGGGCTTTAATCTCTGGAAATTTTCCTTATGATGTGTTCCAAGTTTGTGTTCTTTTTCTTCAAGAAGGTAGAGAAAAAGAAAGATTATTTTAGAAATACCTGCCTCTATATTCTTGCCACATTAACTACATTTCTTATTGTTGCTTTTTATTCCTTATGGGTAGATGCATTGTATAGGTGTGCAAGCATTTAATCCAAAAGAAGTAATGTAGGAATGGATAGTTGTTTTACAAAATCTTGTAAAAAGAATACTATTCTTATTGTCACTTTTCAGGTTAAGCGCTTTTTCCAAAGTCATGCGACTAGTATCTGGCAAAGCCATCGATTTTAATCCATTTCCCCCATTTATGCAAGCTGAACTCTTAAACACAAAATTAACCTTTCTCTCTTAATAAATTATGTGTGTGTAAGAAGAACACTTTCATCTTGGTGGCTTAGAGACATGAGCCACTTTATATTTCATCTTAATGTCTTTTTCCCTACTTTTCTTCCCTTTCTCTTCTTGCTTCCTCATGCTTTCTGTCCTGGCTTTCTTCCTCTGTCTGTACACATCAGAGAAAACTGCCTTCTACATCTCATCTTTCTAGAGCCTCTGACTGAGCACCATTGCGAATACCTTTAAGGGATCATGCCTTATCTAGTTTTTAAAGCCACTGCTCACAGTATTCTTGAACACTGTCCATTGGCCATGAGGAAAGTGATAAGCAGACGCAGTGAGACCCCTTTCTTCCCTGTGACTCCAGTGAGTACAGCCAGCTAGTGTCTCAGCCTCTTTTATGACCAAGCAATCAATACATCCTCGTCACTACAACCGTAAAGGTCCCATTTTACTCTGTGATTGATGTTCATTAATATTACTGGGAAGTGGCTTTGCAGACAACTCAAAGACATAAATATGGATTGGAGGCATATGTGTGAATGTCAATGCTCACATTTTAGGGTGCTTTCCTGCTCAAATGACATTGGACATGAAGTAGCTGAATCTCTTCTAGCTATATTCATATTAACTCGTTCTGCTATTGAATGAGCCAGAGGCTCTTGTATGATGGGGCAGTTAGTCCATAGAACACTGAATTGAAATAGCCCATTGTGGTATTTTGTAAACTGGCTTGACATTTGGGGCAGGGTGGGGTATGACAGAAATGGTTATGCATTCATATTCTTGAGACTACTTTAGTTTTTTATGATAGTTTTAAATTTTTTGAGTTTTTTTATTTTCTTTTTATTAAAAAAATTTTAATGTTTATTTATTTCTGAGGCAGAGAGAGACAGAGCATGAGTGGGGGAGGGTCAGAGAGAGAGGGAGACACAGAATCAGAAGCAGGCTCCAGGCTCTGAGCTGGCAGCTCTGAGTCCCGACGCGGGACTCGACCTCACGGACCATGAGATCATGACCTGAGCCAAGTCGGTCGCTCAACCGACTGAGTCACCCAGGCGCCCCAAATTTTTTGAGTTTTTATATTAATTTAAAAAATGAATATAATTAGGATTATCTGCATGGTCATCTTATGAACCAGGGCTGGCATATTCAGCATCTATCTTCAAAGACATTTATGGCAGGGTGGGTGCCAATTAGTGTTGTTTGAATTGTCTCAGACTCAATCCGAACCAAACAACATCAATAAAAACAGAAGAGGGCATGGTGGCAAATATTGTATTCTTCCTAATGAAAATCAACCACTCTGCAAAGGTTACGCAATGGTTCCAAAAGAGAAAAGCCAAAGGATAATTATGTAATTACGTAGCGCCGGGGCAAACTAAGAACCCCTATGCTCTACACTGGAGCTATGTTTATATTGGTAATAGCCATTTACTGAAATAAAACAGCATCATGAAGTACATTAAATAAGTATTGACACCAAATTTTGTTTTGACAGTTTTATGGTTTTTCAGCCTTTTAAATTATTTTCAGCTGTATAAGATCAATAAGCACGAAACTTTAAGCATAGTGAGGTGATATTGCAGTGAAGACGATTCATGTAAACACTAGAGGTCGGAGAGTGACTTTTTCCCCAATTTAAAAGGGATTTATACCCTGTTTGAGTCTGAGAAGCATGGACCTAAAATACAAGAGCTCCCACTGTTCTCTTTCCCAGCTCCTCACAGCTCATAGTTAGATCATTCCTTAGGGAGCAGAGTAGTCGCCTTTACTTCCTATTAATATATTCTTGGTTGTGATTATTCTTTTCTTACTGTTCTTTGATTTTGACGCTCCAATTTTGCTTCCTAAAAGCCTTGTAGAGGCTCTCGTTATTAGAGGTAATAAGCGTCTCTTGACTTGCGCACATTTGTGGGGGTTTAAAATGCTTTTGGAAGTTTGAACCGGAGAGACAGAAAGAACCAGAGGCAGGAGTCCCTTGGTGCAAACACAGATCTGCCAGCTACCAGCTGTATGATTTGGGAGTAAGAATTTCCCCTCTATGAGCCTCAGTTTCTTTTCTTTTCTTTTTTTTTTTTAACGTTTATTTATTTTTGAGACAGAGAGAGACAGAGCATGAACGGGGGAGGGGCAGAGAGAGAGGGAGACACAGAATCGGAAACAGGCTCCAGGCTCTGAGCCATCAGCCCGACGCGGGGCTCGAACTCACGGACTCACAGACCGTGGGATCGTGACCTGAGCTGAAGTCGGACGCTTAACCGACTGAGCCACCCAGGCGCCCCAGAGCCTCAGTTTCTCAAGTGTAAAGTGGTGATAGGATTTAGCTCAAAGGGTTGTTAGTAAAAGGAATATAAGCACTGGATGAATATGACTACACATCCCTCCCGCTGAAGGATGTCCCCACGGGAGACCATGTAAACCAACAAAACCATTAGGAGGACCTCTCCAAATGGCTTCCTTCTCAAAATATTTCTTTATTACTTTTAGATTGATAAATCAAATGTAATGAATTGATCCATACAACTCTGTAAGAAAATACTACGTTGTAGAAGACCCTCCTCACAATCAAAGTGACAACTAAGTTCATTTAGGGAAAGAATATTAATGGAGGCATGGACAATCAAGAAGACAGAGAAAAGAGACACTAAACATGTACATCATCTTTTGAGATTAGTATACTATGAAATTTAGTCTAATAGGGTTTCCACAGGGTAAAACTACCCAACTGTTTCCTAAGACTTCAGAGTCATTTGATAACCTCATCCTTGATAAGCAAGCACTGGATATTTAACTACGGATGCCCCATTACTTTCCAGAACTCTTGGAGTTGTGAGACAGCTCTGTTTCCTATTGGTATACCCACACATTGTCCAACCTAAAAATTGAACCACTTTAGTCTTTGGCCATAAAATTCTAGGTCACCCAGCATGCATAGAATGGCCGTGCCTTGGCATTTATATCTTCTTCAGAAAATGAGGACAATAGAAGGTTGAAATGGCTGACTCAAAAAAAATTGTTCTAACCAGGTTCTGGCCACTCACTGGTAAGCTGGCTTGATGCCAAAATATCGCCATCCCCTACAGGGATCCATCTGACTCTGAGCTGTCTGTAAGTGACCAAAGAGCAGGTGGTGGGAAGGTGTCTAGAGCAGAGAAACTTGAATATCTCTTCACACAGTTCCCTTTCACTTCTTACCCACTCATTCTCAGGCTGCTAGAAATCTGGGCAGATCCCTGTGCCAGGATGTGAGTGGACACTACCATATCACTGCCATCTTCTAGTTGGTGATTTGCACAGCGAGCGCACTTTGGCCATCACAAGATGGAAAGTGAGTGTGTGATGGCAATAGGAAGAGGGAGTCCCCTGCCTATTTGCAGGGGAATGCTGGAAACCTTGGGAGGTTGTCATGGGGAGGCACAGTAATTATTTCTATTTCTCCTCCTGTCTCCATTTTTTTTTATCAATAGCTTTCCTGAACATTCCACCCAATATCTGAGGTAGCAGGAGGGAAAGGCTATAGCCATTCCAACCTCTCCTGATTTCACTACTCTCAGTGCCTCCCAGATACCTGGTATATACTCCATTACTTTATACTACTCAATGCCTGACAGTTACATTGTCAATTAATTGATTACCAATTGTGGATTCCAGGAACTGAGGCCAAGCAAGGCATGCAGATGGCAGGCATAGAAGGGGACTTAGGAGGAAATCTTCTGAATCTGTTTCAATATTTCTCATCAGCAGTTATACCCCTATGCTGACTCTGCACTGCAATTGCAGATGTCAGTTCCAAGCACATCATGTCCCCACCAATGGGGACAACAACCACTGACTGGTGATCTATAATGGGCACATGACGATGTCTGTTCTGGGCCATGTGTACTTCCCAGTCTGTACATCATATGTGGATAAATGACTTTCCCTGACTGCTACGGGTGAAGATGAATTGTACTCTCAGGAGATTACCTTCAGATATTCCCAAATTTTCTAACCCCCTACATTCACCCTGGTGGCAAGGGACAAAGGAGATATCTTCTGGGGAAGATCAAATATGGAAAAATTGAAGGCACGCTACCCCCACAGGCTTAGGCATTGTTCTGGTTCTGAACTGGGGATAAGTGAGCTGATACTGATTATATTAATTTTATCAACTATTCACTTTCTCTCTGTCTCTCTCTTTCTCTCTCTCTCTTTCCCTTTGTTCCTTCATTTCATATTTCATAGAAGTAGTCACTTCTCTTACCTAAAGATAATAATTAAGTATTTTAGAAGGTTTTTTCACTTTCCAAGAATTTTCTTTCTCTTCTATGTTCCTTATGTTTTCCTACTGCTTATTCACTTGAGCCCATGTTTTTCACATTAGAGAATTTCTTCAAATATCTGTCAATCTTTGGATGTCTAGCCATAGTTAAGAATGGGGAGGGGCGCCTGGGTGGCTCAGTCGGTTAAGCGTCCGACTTCAGCTCAGGTCATGATCTCATGGTTTGTGGGTTCGAGCCCCGCGTCGGGCTCTGTGCTGACTGCTCAGAGCCTGGAGCCTGTTTCAGATTCTGTGTCTCCCTCTCTCTCTGACCCTCCCCCATTCATGCTCTGTCTCTCTCTGTCTCAAAAATAAATAAACATTTAAAAAAATTTTTTTTAAATAATAAAAAAAAGAATGGGGAAACTGAAACCTGTGTAGGTGTGTGGGGGGGTGGGCAGTGGGTTTTTCACATAGTAAGCTTTGATACAGCTGATCTGCTTGGTCAATTTCCTGGGATCCCTGAAACATTAGTACCTGTAGTTATTTTGCTTTGAACTGGTCAGTTCCTTTGAAAAATACCTCCAATCCACAAACATGGGAGCAAACTAAGGGAAGGATAATGTGGATTTCCCCATTTAATTTGTAGACCTCTAGTCACTTGTTTTCCAGAATGGAGATTCTGCCCACAATAGTGCCTGGTATCTTGAGTCCAGAATTTCTTGATCATTCTCTCTAGAGGACAAACCTTCAGTCTTCTGTCTAGTTGAGAAAAGAGCAATGATCCAGAAGCACTGAACAGAGAAAAAGAATCTGAACATCAAATTGCTTCTTGTGGGGCTTTCCACCACACCTCCTCCCTCTAGCTCTGATTGCTCTATCACATTCAGAAGTACTGGGGCTATCATCTCTGAGCTCTTATGGGGTTATGATGGAAAACTCAGCTTGATTATATGGGATTTCCCAGCCTCACTATTGCTGGAATCATTTGCATTGTTTTGTTTGGTTGTTCTGTCCTGTTGAGTCACTTACTACTTGTCCGTCTGCTTCCTGGCTTTTAGTATTTTAGTATTTGGTTACTGCTGCCTCCTGTTTTGTTTTCTTTATCCACATAGGTTTATGTTTTTGAAAACAGATCTCTATTCTTATTTTTAAGTTTATATGAGAACCAAGATTTTTTTTTATTTAGGTTCAACATCCTTTCTTTAACTCCATGACTGTGATGAGCTCTAAACATAAAATGAATTGGCCCAATTTTCTGATTCTTCCAAAGTATCCAAACGAACATTATGTGACTGATGTGTGTTAGTGCGTGTGAGTGAGAGAGTGGTGTGTGTGGATGTGTGTGCAGATTTTGTTTTCAAATTATGCAGATGAGAACAGGAAGAACAAGTTCACCAATATCAATAACAACTACTATTTTTTTCAGTCCTTTTTAGGACAGGCGTTTCACTAGATGTTTTATGTGTGTCATTTTATTTAATGTTCACAGCACTGCTGAAAACCAGATTTTATGATTCTTCCAATTTACAGATGGGCACCACAAGTCTTAGAGCTTACGTAAGCTAATAAGTGGCAGAGCCAAGATTCTCATCCAGGTCTGTCTGAAGCCACGGGCCATGTTTTGAACCTCTGAGCTTAGAGGCTCTGACAGCTGAAAGATTCATGGTAGCCTGAAGGCGGGCCTTAGTGATTTTGTACTCCCAGCCACTACAGCATTTCCCAGACGGTACAGCAGATGCTCATTTGTTGTCCTAGTTTGTCTTCTGTGTATTTTCGTCTGTCACCCAGATACGATAGGGCAGAGGGTTCCCAGCAGAGTTTGCCCATCCTCCTTAGACTCCCATATTATGCCATCAGCCTGATTACTATGCAAATGTTAATTCCACCCTCTCTTCCTTGGACGATTACAGTAAGCTCCCAGTGCCCTTCCGTGATTCTGTTCTCTCTTCCCTTGGACCTAAAACTGTAGAAAAATAAATTTGAATATGATTTAACAAGATATAGATCCCTTGCCATGTATTACTCGATCCTTATAACAAATCTATTTTGCTCATTTTACAGAAAAGGGAAATAAAGCACATTGAAATGAGGTAGCATTCCTTCATTAAATCAAGAAATAAAGTGGTACACCTGGGACACAAACAGGAGGTTTTGTCACTAAACCCAGTGCCCGTTGCATTACGACAAATTGCCCCCTTAATTGGAAATCCAATTGTCACATTAGAAGCTATACTGTATATGTTGTTCCTCAGCTCACAAGCCTTCAACAACCCTCCACTGCCTACAAATTAAGGTACTAACATTAAATCCTGCAAATTCATGAAGCCAGTCAATTTCTGTGGCCTCCTCTCTCCCCCTTCCTTCAAATCCACCTAAAACTAAGTTCTACATAGAGGTTGAGATCAAGCCTTCCATGGACCATCTCAAGCCCACAGACATGTTGGTTTGGCTCACACACAGTCATTTAAATGAAGAAATTAATGGTAACCGTATCAGCAATTGGCTGAAATTATGTAAGTTTCTTCCCTAACTAGAATCCGAAACCTTCAACTGCACCGTTCTCCTTATGTCCCATGGTCACATTCCTAGCACACTTCACATGTGTGTATTATTTGTGGGACCTACACATACAGGTTATTGCTGCTGTCATACACACTCTGTGTTTCATAAATAGGTATTTTAAAGAAACTGTACATTAAACTTTTCACGTAAATTGTTGTTCTCAAAATGTTAAAAAAATTCCTGGAGATACTTGTTAAAAGTGCTGTTTCCTGGACTCTACCTAGACCTGCTATATAGGATCTCTTATGTGGAGTTTAGAAATTTTCATTTTCAGGGGTGCCTGGGTGGCTCAGTTGGTTGAGTGTCCAACTTCAGCTCAGGTCACGATCTTACAGTTCGTGAGTTCGAGCCCCATGTCAGGCTCTGTGCTGACAGCTCAGAGCCTGGAGCCTGCTTCAGATTTGTGTTTGCCTCTCTCTCTGCCCCTCCCCTGCTCATGCTCTGTCTCTCTGTCTCTCAAAAATGAATAAACATCAAAATTCTTTTTAATTTAAAAAAAGAAATTTTCATTTTCAGTAAGATTCCTGGTGTTTGTTACATATACTAACATTTGAAGATCAGATATTAGATGAAATGGACAGCTCTCTACACTTTCGTTTTTCTCAAGGCACTCCCTGCCTCCACACTTCTGTTCTTACTCTTCTCTCCCACCACACCAATTTCTTTGTGTGTGTGTGTGTGTGTGTGTGTGTGTGTGTTTTGGGCTTTGTTTGTCTGTTTTTGTGTTTTTGTTTTTGTTTTTGTTTTTGCTTTCATAGTATGCTGTTTAGAGGAATTTCCCATTAAGATCAAGGAGACTTCCCTCTATTTTCTATTCAAAAAAGGTTACTAATCAGATATTACCTGATACGACCAGCACTGATTGTTCAGTCCTCTTTCCTCAAGTTTTTTTTTTAGTTTTTATTTATTTATTTAGAGAGAGCGAGTGAGAGCGAGAGCAAGAGAGAGAGACAGCATGAGTGAGGGGAGGAGCAGAGAGAAGGAGAGAGAGAATCCCAAGCAGGCTTCATGCTATCAGCAGGGAGCCTGATGTGGGCCTCAATCCCATGAACCATGAGATCGACCTGAGCTGAAATCAAGAATCAGATCCTTAACCAACCAAACCACCCAGGCACTCCCTCTTACCTCAAGTTTAAGCAGAAATAATAAAATATATCTATACCTATATATCTGATGGTCAAGATTCTTTGACATCACCTGGTTACTGTGCCTCACCTATAACTGACTTCCCTCCCTCTATTATAGTCAAGATAATTACCAGTCATGATATTCAGTGACAAATTTTCTTTTCTCATTTGGTGCACTGAAAGGTGGCCTTACTCTATTCTCTTACAGAGATTCTACAAAGAAACAATCATGCAAGTGTTCTCATAACAAACTGTGAAATGTAAAGACCTTCAAAGGTTTCATTATCTTCCTCTTTTTGTATATTTTATGAACAATTTAGCGCAAACCATATGGTCTAAGTCTTATTGTTCTATGTTCTCCTAGTTAAAATGGAAAATTCCATGTTTTATGAATAAACAAAACACACATCCCATGGAAAATGGCTAAATTCACCTTGACCCAGAAAGGCAAGATTCTACAAGGCTCTTTTAGACCACTCCTCGCCTGTCCAATAAGCATTTTTGATATAAGAAGAGAAATATACATGACACAAAATTTGACATTCAGACAAAAGTCATTTCTAATTTGTCCTTGTATTTATTCATTGACTTTTATCATTTACTATTTTATTTAAATATTTAGTGTCATCCATCCATGCTTGTTAATGTGCTATGCACCAGTCATACAGACCTGTACAAAATAATAACCCAGCTTTAAGTAGTTCTAATAATCTACTTCAGGAAACTTGTCCCGCACACACTAAACAACTCCCTTCTTTGCCTTATTACATTCTGCCTGGTGTTTTCATGCCTTTTCCCTCCTGCCCCCAATACCTACTTTCCACTCAATTGTAAACTCCTTGATGGAAGAACCATGTTTTATTCACAGCACCAAGTACAGTGTCAGGCAAGCAACACTGCTCAATAAATATTTTCATTGGGATTGTTACCAAACTCTCAAGAAAATGGACAGATGTGAAATACAGAGGAAAGGGAAACAAACTATCTTATTATTTTCTACATCTTTCCTCAGACTAAATTCCTTTCTGAACTCATTAATATCCAAAGTCTATACTCACAATAAAAATGACTATTTTTGAAGCTCAATATTATGCTACTGAGTCGGTCTTCAGGGCTTCATTAATTCCTTGCACTAGTTTCCCAGAATTTGGGGCATTCAGAGCCCTCAAGATGGTGGCCAACTTGTTATTGTGGCAAGTAGGAGTAGCTGTCTTTTGTTCTACCAAACACTACCTTCAAACATTTTAATAATCAGACATAATATTTACAACATAAGAGCACTGAAAACCTAAGACCACCCATTGGAAATGTGACTTGTTTTACTTGGGGTCTTATCAGTCCTCTGCATAGAAGCTAACTGCTGTCTTAGGTTATCGATACTTGTAGCTCATACTTCAAGAGACAGCATGATTGCATGGGGCACTTTAAACTAAAGTTACATATTGGTGAAGAAGGAGGCCCTGGGGGGTGCTCTCAAGAACCCAAGAACCTTTCAAGCTGATGTGGTTGAGAATTGTTGTGTGTGTGTATTTTGAAAATGTGTTAAGAAAACTTAACTCAGAATTGAAATTGGGAAGCCATCAAAGGAGGGTTCTCATGCACGTATCACTCATGACAGTTTACACAATCCAGCAGGAAGAAAGAAGATTCCTTTCAGCCCAGCAACAGCATGCTATCTTCATCTGCAGCCAGTGAGAAGTCCCCACCACTCTGACCTCTCAATTTCCTCCAGTGAATTTTGTTCATAACACCTCCTCCCAACTTCATCCTTTCCTTTATAGAGGATGTTCTCCTCAGTTGTCCAGACTTGTCTATGGTTTGCCATAGTTTGCTTGTCCCAAATTTCAGTTTCTATGTTGTTTGCAAATGAACTTGGTTTCATAGGATGAATTGTTTACCTTTTTCTTTCAAAGGGCTGACATTTCACACATGCATGCGTGCATGCGTGTCTGCACATTTTGTGACAATCTGAAGTTTTGAAAACACACAGAATTCTTCTTATTTTTTTCTCAAGTAACATTTTCATGTTATCCTGAAATGCTGTTCTTTAGGTAAAAGTTAACTTTATTAAATTTCATACGGGGAAAAATTATACTCTTACCATTGCCATGGCAACAGGAGACCTCATCTATTATTAAGTTAGAAATGCACTTGGCCTGTAAGAGCAACTCCTCCCCATCCATCCACCAGAGGTGAAAGGACTCTGCCTCTTATAAAAGGAGCTGCATCTTTACACAGTTTTATTTGCTTAATAACATCAAGGTAAAGCCTGGCATTGCTTGGTAACTTTGCAGGAAGTCAGGCTTGACACAGAGCTGGCTTATTATGGAACCCACTTTATAATGTTTTACAATTGGAAAGATACTTCTTTTATTCTTTTTGAAGAAAAATTGCCTCATTCCTTTGACCATCCTTATTACACTTCACGAATGACACAGCTGTAATTTAAGGATCCTCAGGGGTTTTTGTTACTTTTATAAATTTAAGAGATTTTCCTCCCTCCGTTTCTTCTTTTCTCCATCTGAAAAAAGAAAAGATCCAATCCCTTTCTTGGACATCCTGATCTTCTTCCATATATCATCACAGCATTTCATCTGGATGATGTATTGGCTTCCCCCATCAAAAGCGTCCAGTCCCTTTGGTGATATATTACTCACTGACAAATGCCAGCTGGCAAGAATTGCTTTTGTGATTCTCACCAAGAGTTACCTCATTATTTAAAACGATGAATTGCCTCTGAAATGATAACTACTAGTTGAAGAAATGAACAGTGTGTTATTATCTAGACTGGGCGGGCCCCCACATCTGGCCAAACCTATTAAAAGTCAACCTTTTAATGAATGGGCATAATGCGATTGTTCCATTTTGTAAAGAGAACAAATCCATCTTGGTCAGATAGAACTAATGTTTGGAAGGAATTCATGGAAGAAATGCAAGTTCATCCCTCACTGACCCATATTACATTTAACAAGGTATCAAGCTTCCCGAAAAAAACATTAGATGTACACCTTAGTTTGAAAGGAGTTAAATCTTTGCTGATGAAGGTATTTTTTTCTTTTTTGTTTAAATTTTATTAAGTTTTCATTCTCTTCCTCTTCATAATTAAAAAAAAATCAAGGAATTTACTG
Source organism: Panthera uncia (assembly GCF_023721935.1). Lineage (NCBI taxonomy): Eukaryota > Metazoa > Chordata > Mammalia > Carnivora > Felidae > Panthera > Panthera uncia. The sequence goes on along the minus strand of NW_026057584.1, from coordinate 98,914,791 downwards.
ATGGTTTTGACTCTAACAGTTTATTTGAAAAATTATGTCAAAGTGAATTTGGAGTGATATTATAAAGAATTTTGATAGTCACAATAAAGAGTAGGGGTTTATATTTCAGAAAATGAAGAAAAGCTTCCATGAAAACACACAAGAAGAATGACATAACCAAATACATATGTGTCTGAAAATGAATTCTGGTTGGACTGAAGATGGTTGATGATGTGGATAACTGGAGAAGTCCTGAGTGACAGGTAGAAGGGTAGATTCAGCTTTCAGAGAAGCCATTCACAGAAGGAAACAGAAACAAAAGGTCAAGGACGGGAGGTAGAAGCTAGACTATGAGTATAAAGGTGCCTTGGCTGATGATCTCATACACGCAGCACAGTGCACAGAATGCAGACCCTCAACTTCACTCTTATTTACTGAAAATAAGAATCAACATCAAGATAGATATTATTAGACTCTTGGAAATAAAATGCAAAATAAGAACTAATAATAGCATTTATTTATCTACTTTGGACTTAAGAAAGCAATAGATACAATTCTAAAACCAAGTCCTTTGTGCTTGCTTATAACCCTTCCCAGTTCTATACAGCTGAAATAGCATGGCAGACAGCAATGAATAGCATGTATTTAGGACTCGCTGCTTTCCTCACATTGTCGTTTTTGTCTACTCAGAGGGTACAGTAAGTGTGATATTTATAGTTTCCTTCATCCTCAGTTTACATGTAAAGAAACTGACATATTCAAGTGCCCAACCTAAGGTCACCCAGTGAAGTAACAAGTCAGTGGAGACTCTGGTGGAGTCACCATGGTCTCAATTTCTTTTTACAAACGTGAAGGAAGATGGAAACGTAGGAAAATATCTAACTTCAACAATAATCAGGCTAATGAGGATGCATAGAGAGCAAACTTTAAAGAAGTCAAAAGGCCAGGGCGAATTTGGTAATTCTTACTAATCTTTAGCTATTGTGATTTTCATTGTGTTTTCTGTGTTTTACTGTGCTTGATTTAACAGGGAATCTTGTTTGCTTCTGCATCACTGAAGCAAGCCCTGGGTTTGTAATGGAGCCCTTTGCTCTGGTGGCTGGAAATTTAAACTCAAAATCCTGCAAAGGGAGCTCAGTTAACAAAAATTCCCTGCAAAGTGTCCCTTAGTTATAAACTTCTTGTATTTCAACCAAATAGAATACCAAAGAGAATACATTTCTTTTTTTTAATGTGTACGTATTTATTTTTGAGAGAGAGCTCACAGGAGAAGGGCAGAGAGAGAGAGGGAGGGGGAGACAGAATCTTAAGCAGGCTCTGCATTGTCAGCACAGAGTCTGATGTGGGGCTCACACTCATGAACTGTGAGATCATGATCTGACCCGAAAACAAGATTCAGACACTTAACCAACTGAGCCATCCAGGCTCCCCAGTAACATTTAATTTTAAAACACTTATAAGTTTTCTGCCCTTTCTTCCCCCATCTTTGTTTTTACACATGCACATGTGTGTGCAAGGGCACATGCGCACACACACATGCACATATATAGTTCAATGCATATGTGTGTGCAAACACACATGCACACACAGTGTTCACAACCCAATATACTCATTGGTGGTAGCACTTAAAAAAAGTGAGTGGGATTTTACTTCTTAATTCCTGCCCTAAGTGAATAGAACAAAAAAAAAAAATGAAGCTGCAAGTTACCATAGATTTCATCAAATTCAATCTCTGTTTTCCCTCCTCATTTTACAAATCAGAAGCTGGATGAGAAGGTTTTATGCTAACAATTACATGGACTGTCAGAGGATGAATCCTGAATAGGGAAAGAGCGGAAGGCAGTGGCAGCAGAGGGTAGGGTAGGTGCCCTCAATTCAATTAATTCAATTCAATTTATCACTCAGATTCCAAATTTCATTGGTTATTGTAGAAATCCAATGGGGTCAAAAATTCAATGGAGGTTAATAGGCACTACATGCCTGTAAAATATAGGCAACAACAAGGCATTCTTTTAATCATAACGCTTACACTATGGAGACAAGCACAGTTTGGGAAACCGAGCAGGGCTTGGAGCAAATGTCAGAATCTTCTTTCAGAATCTCTGTCCTTAAATATCAGTCATAAGCATGATGACAGGGGTACTCTCCTTGAGAAGGGTGCATTTGCTCATTTTATTTGTCAACATTAATTGCATTTTAAAAGGCATGATCCTTTTATTTAGCAATCCCACTACAAGAAATTGACCCTGCAGATGTATTGACAAACCTTTACAAAGGTCTTTATACCAGAATGCTCATTATAGCATTTTTTGATAGTAGCAAAATATTGGCAACAAATGATGTTTTGTAGATGATTACAAGAGCATTCATTAAAGCATTTTTGGGCCATTCTATAATTTAAAAACTAATAAATAGAGAGTGTATTTGAAAAGATATGAAGAAATCATATGTAGCCATTCAGAAAATGAGATAGAAAATAAAAGTTTGAATGTTACTATTAAATGTCAAAAGCCTTGGACAGAATGATAATCACCTTCATGGTATAAATTATATATATGACATATATAGTTATATATTATGATTATAAATTAAACATACCAATAGTTTATATATAAATTATACATGAATATTATAAATATAGTCATGCTTGTATAAGCATAAAACAATTTCAGAAAGGAATTTGGGAAAGAATCAAAAGAAACTGTTACCAGCAGTTACCTTAGGGAGACAAACTGGGTTAGTAATTTGAGTAATTGGACTGTGTATACATATGTGCGTATGTGTTTATATAAAATTGTATATACATAAAATCATATATAATTTAACCACCCAGATACCCCCTCTTAGTGTGTGTGTGTGTGTGTGTGTGTGTCTAAATAATCTGAGTGATAAAATTTTGGACCATTTTGGTTTTCTGTTTTAATTAAAATTAATAAGGATAAGTATATTTTTAAAATAAACAGGAATATAAATAAACAGAAATACAAGAGGTATAACAATACTGTTCTGACAAGCTGTAATTAGTAATATAATAATACATATAAAAATAAAAGGCATATGTGTAAAGATAGAATATATTAATACTAAGATAAAATGATAATATAATATGTGCAAAAGGTAGAAGGCATAATGCTGATTACATAGGTGATACAAAGACTACGCCTCTTCTTTCCCTTCAACTTCTTTGGGGATTAAAATACCTACTAATAGGGGCACCTGCATGGCTCAGTCAGTTAAGCACCTGACTTCAGCTCGGTCATGATCTTGCAGTTCATGAGTTCGAGTTTCCGTGCTGAAAGCTGAGAGCCTGGAGCCTGCTTCGGATTCTGTGTCTCCCTCTCTCTCCCCCTTGCCCACTAACACTCTGTTTCTCTCTTTCCCTCTCAAAAATAAACATTAAAAAAAAATAAAACATTGGGGCACCTGGGTGGCTCAGTCAGTTGAGCATCCGTCTTGCGCTCAGGTCATGATCTCGCGGTTCGTGAGTTCGAGCCCCGGGTCAGGCTCTGTGCTGACCCTCAGAGCCTAGAGCCTGCTTCAGATTCTGCGTCCCCAGTCCCCGCTCTCCGCCCCACCCCTGGTTGTGCTCTGTCTCCCTCTGTCTTTCAAAAATGAATAAACGTAAAAAAATTTTTTTTAAATAAAATAAAATAAAACATCTACCAATATATATATTTTTTACAGTTATCCCTCTAACGTTTGAATGTGCATTTCTTGTCATATAACAAGAGAACATAAAGGAACATAGAGGAATTCATGCAGAATTGCATACATTTATTCATTTAAGTAAGTGGTTACTATATGCAGGAATCTGCGATTCACTGGAAATGCAAAGATGACTAAACCATTCCCTGTCTTTGAGAAGTTTACATTCAGGTGGGAATCCCATACGTGAAACTATTACATCAAGTGTGATCAGTGCGAGTATTCATGACGTCAAGAGACATGGAACAGAACAGAGGCACAAAATGAGGCAAAGTTTCTCAGATGGGCTGCACTTACTTAAAGCATGCCAGTGTCAGAGTCACAAGTCTGTCCCCACATGCCAGGGTGAGGCGTTTGAACTCAGACCTTTAGCAGCACTGAGCCAGAGATGGCTGTGAAGCCTAGAAATGAGCCAATCCATTTCTTCTTTAGAAAGATCAACTGATGGTTAATTTGGCAGCTAGTTTATAAGGGAGAGGTCAATTCCATTAGCAGAAATATCTGTTGGGAAGTGATTACCATAGTGTGAGGGAGAGAAGGCAGTGTTCTGAGTACAGGGAATAACAGTACATAGACATGGGGCAAGGCATAGATTTGACAGGCGTTTAAATGTAACATAAACAGAAACAACCAGATACATGGAGCAAAGCCAGTGATGACTTGGGATATGAAGCAAGGACAGGTGGATGCTTTGTGGTGCTGTTAGTTGGAAAAGAATTCAGGAAAATTCTAGGAAGGTTGAAGTGGTGAATAACCACTAGTGTGAGCACATAGAGCGTGAGGCCCCATGTCGTTGCCTGACTAGAAATGGTGGTGAGCAGAGCATTACGCATGTCTGTGGCTCAGTGTGACTTATGTTGTGAAGGCCTCCATGAATTCTCTTAGGAAAAAAAGGCTGCAGATTTCAGTTTAGAAGTTCAATGAGCAGAAGTTTCAATGAGAAGAAGAGCAAGAATGAGTGACACATTTAAATAGCAGACAAAAGAAAACAAGCCGGTAGTGGAGGCAGAGACGTGTTAGATAAATGGTGTTTATTTCTGTTAGAAATAAAAACACCCATGACTTCATCTGTGAATCATTTTCCTTTTTGAGATGAGATTTAGCCCTTTCAAAATCCAGAAGCATTATGGAACACCTTCTGCTCTTAATTGTCTGCTAGCTGTTGTACATAATTAAATATCACTCACTGCCCTTAAAATTTGATGTACCCTCTAGCAACCTTCATATTAAATCTGTTCTTAACCAAGATTTCCTGGTTAGAGGAGTTTTGTTTTTTTTTTTGTTTTTTTTTGTTTTGTTTTGTTTTTTAAATAACTGATTCTTAAAAAGCTTTTATTTCTGCCAGAGCAAAACCTTTTCAGAACGTTTTTTTAAACACTTCACTGAGATTTTTCAGGCACAGTGTTACAATGTTTCATGACAACAAATGTTTTCTTGATACTCCATAAGGGTCTCAACCACCCCACTCCCAAGAACTAATACCAGAGAGTAGGGGAAAAAATGTCATGGCCAAGACTTTCATGGCCCTCTGGAGAGTTGTTGGAAAAGATAATATGATATGAACCTCATCTCAACCTCAATAACCCCTGTCTTGCTGGGATCAATAAAACACGGAAAACCTTCAGAGTATCCAGGGTTGAATTCAATATTGCCCTCTAAGGGCATTCCTTTGTCCAGGCCACAGAGGTTTCAGCAAATTCATTGGCACATAAAAACTTTCTCTCATAGATTTTTTTTAACATACAAAAGCTTCCAATTCCAACAGAACCTCTTTTAGCAAAATACCATGTGAATGAGTTTTTCTGCAGTCAAAGCAGCCTGAATGCTCATTAAATTGCTAAGCAGTTAATTCTATAGCTTCAGATCTGAAAGATAAGCTACTTAGGGGACAAAACTCATCCTTTCTAGTGACTTCTTTTCTATTTCTGTCTGAAAATGATCCACTTTGGGGAATTTTTTTTTTTTTTTTTTTGGTAATAAGAGTTCATTTCCCACCGAAATCTCTCGCTACTCACTGTCAGTGGTTGTGCATTTGTCTGAAACACACAACATTTGGGTAGGGGGTGGAATCTAAGGCAGCATCCAGATAGGACACTGCATTCCAAATCCAAACACTAAGTAAGGTTCTAAAATGACCCTCTGTTTTGGATTATTCTTTCTACTGACAACTTTATTCATGTAGGTAAGACAGTTGATATTCAGGAAAATTGCAAAGTGGCTGAAATATGGAAACCTTTAAGGAAACTGCCTAAATGCATATCAGTCAGAAAAGAAGCAGGAAGTTTTGGGAGATGTTTGTTTGTTTGTTTGTTTTAGTGGGGGAGAGAGGTATGTCATAAGTTCTATTTAATTTGGAGCCAGAAGAGCACTTTAATATTAATTGTTAAGATCAATGTACTAGAAGGTCATTAATGATGAATGGAAATGCAATAGAGTTATGGAATAAGAAGAAGGGGGAGGAAGAAGAGAAGAGGAAGAAATTCAGTAGACCTTGCAAGAAGGTCAATTTTAGACATTTGCCTCAATTGCCTGTGTGCCTCCTCCACCCTTCAAGAGAGATTGGTATTTGCTACAGCCAGAATATCAAGCATATCCTTCAAAAGAAAGACCAGCAGTCTATGGGAGCAGTCTGCTTACCTCTCCACCTCCACCGGACAGAGTTGCAATGACAGTGAATTGTTTCCTGGACATCCTTAAGACACAGTTCCTAAATCATGAACATCCTTGGCAGGAGGATTTGTTAAAGAAAAAATTCCTCTTGGCGCACCTGGGTGGCTCAGTCAGTTAAGCCTCCAAATCTCCATTTCGGCTCAGGTCATGATCTCAGTGTTGGTGGGATCAAGCCCCATGTTGGCTCTGCTGACAGCATGGAGCCTGCTTAGGATTCTCTCTCTCTGTTTCTCTGTCTCTCAAAATAAATAAGTAAACAATTAAAAAAAAACAAAGAAAAGAAAAAAATTACTCATGACCCTTGTTAAAATAGTAAGGCGGAGTTTATTGAGAATTATCACAATAGGTATAGGGACCACAGCCAGGGGGATTTACAGTAGGGGAGAGAGATTGGGCTCAGTTGTGAACAGAACAAGAAAAGGTTCTAAGAGGAACATTAGGGTTAACAGGGGATTCTTAAACTGACCTAGCCAGGTACTTGGTGAAGACAGACCAGGATGATCAAGACATGACTTGGGGGACAAGGGAGGATGAGAAACGCAATCAGATAAGGAGGGTGATCAGATATGGAGAGCGGAGCTTTCTGTCTACATCAACCTAGCAGGGCTCTTACAAAAACTGGGCAATGCAAAGACAGATCTGGAAGTGCAAAAGTTGAGGCCTAGTTAGGAAGAGCATTCAGAGGAAGTTGACCGAAGTTTGATCCAGGAGAGACTGCTTGTAAGATTGGAGGAGGAGTCAGAGTTCAGTGTCACCAGAAATGAATCTTCCTTCCACTGCAAATACAATAAGGCCTCCTCCAAGAATGAGGTTCGGATGGTCAAAGTTCCAGTCATTTCCACTGGCCTGATGTTCTACCCCTTGGCCTGCTACGTTCCTGCCAAGACAGGGGATGGAGTAAAGAGGTTAGATGCCATTTATTGGCCTAATGGGAAACCACCTGCCCGCTGACTGATGGGAAGTCCAGGAAGTAAACAGTGTTGCTTCCTCACATCCTGCTTTGTCTGCTCACATTTTTCTGTCAAGTAAGTCACACGTATCCCAGCTCTTTAGAGAGAAGATTATTTCAAGATTCCTCCAAAAAAGGGATTTACTGCCCTCCTTCATTCCCTGAGGAGCCTTGTTACTTTGCATCCCAGGAAACGGTTCATTGTGCAGGCCAACATGGACTTGCCCAGCCCTGAGACCCTGTGGCCGGCCTCAGGGAGCACCAGGGAATTGAAATTCCTCAGCAGCTCTGTGCCTGTAATAAAACTATTTTTCTTGAAATTGATTGCTTGCTCTCCTGGAGACCTAAGTCATCCCTCCTGGCCACTCCGGTTCTCCAGTGCCTACTGGTTATCACTGTGATCTTAAGAGAGATTGTTTCTCTGTTAAAAAAAAAAAAAAGTGGAGGCAGGCAGGCATCCCAAGTCCTTCACTAATGACTCAGCGTGAATTTCTTATGTTAACAAAGAAGCAAGACTCCTACATGCTACCTTTCTTTTCTATGGTTCTTCATCTGAAACAAAACTAGTGCTTTTGATCTGTTGTTCAATATTTATTCAGCATCTGCCTAGCACCAGAGCATAGCTGGGCTCTGCCCTCTCGCAGCTCAAAACATGGCAAAGGAAATAAGACGTGATAAGCAAATAATGCCATGTACAAGGAATGTGAAAATGAAACTCAAATTTCAGTATTCATCAATACAGTTATATTGGAGCAGCCACGCGCATTCTTTTCCTCCTGGTCTGTGGCTGTTTTCCCACAGTGGAACAGCCGACAGAGACAAAATGATCGCAAAGCCTAAAATGTTTACTATCCGACACTTTACTGAAAAAAAAATTGCCAACTTCTCTATAAATTACCCAAACGATAGCTCATGTATGTTTATAATACTTGCAGCTTTTCTAGCTCTTTGAAAATCAAGGATATGATGTTATCACGGCAAAATCCCTGCGAATTGGGAGAGCAGGTATCATTATCTTCACATGACAGCTGAGGAAGCAGTTGTAATAGATCCCAAATTAAAGAGGCTCAGTATAGCTGCCAGGCAAAAACCACATCAGAAAGATGACTCATCCTTGCCAAAAACCTAAACCATGCTCTTCTGTTTTGCAGGCTTCAAATTGAAGTGCAGAATCCTCCTGCTCTCCTTTCTGTCCTCCAAAGCCTCTCCCCGCCACCCCTCACCCCCACTGGCTACCTCTCCATCTCACCCTGGGTAACAAATGAGAAATTTTGAGGACTATTGAGCACTATAAATTTTCACAGCAGGGCTGCTTCTCAGCCCAGGAACTTGGGTAATTGTCACACATTGGTAAAATTCATAGGAGACAATTGCCCTCAAATCAACAATTCCATCTACAAGATGCCGTTGGGGGGTGGGGAAGAGGAAGAATCCTGTATAAAGATTTGTGTAAAGATTCTTGTACAAAGAGTTGAGAGTTTTAACTGAGTCTCAAATAATGCCTGCACACATTCTTTGGCCTTAAAAAAAAAAAAGTTCTTCTCCTGATGTTCTGTTTTTCATAGTGGTTTATTATCATTATGCTTTTAAAGCTATACTCACATTACAGTACCGGAAGGAGGGGCGCCTGGGTGGCTCAGTCATTTAAGTGTAAGACTCTTGGTTTCGGCTCAGGTCATGATGTCATGGTTCCCTGACATCGAGCCTTAAGTCAGGGTCTGTGCTGACAGCTTGGAGCCTGAATTGGATTCAGTGACTTCCTCTCTCTCTATCCCTCCCCTGCTCTCTCTCTCTCAGAAGTAAATATTAAAAAATAAAAAAATAAAATAAAATACTAGAAAGAAATACAATGAGTGTGAAAAAAATGTTGTCTTTGGGTGGGGAGATAATGGATATTTCTTTCCTAAGTGTCCTACATTTCCTACATTTTCTATAAAAACCATGTCTATTTTAAAGAGTTTATTTAAATATATACATATACACATATTTGCATATTTCATGGGTCTCTTATAAAGGGTATCACCTTGACCAAACCTTAGACAGTCCCTTGGAGTCCTCATTTTGAGTAGGTGCTGTCTTGGGCCTTCTTCTCCACTTGCCTAGCCCAGTGTTAGAAAAAAATCCTGCAAAGTCATTTTAGTGAGAATGCCCCCCTCCCCCATTCCTTGATATCTGATCACTCTAGATATGTGATTAAATTCCTCATCCTCTACATTTGATTTGTGATCCCCATGGCTTGTCTTCAGCGAGACTCCTGTTAGGTTGGTCTAGCAAGAAGTAGTCCCTACCCCTGATGTCTTCTCTTAGTAATTTTCTATCCAATGACCCCCTCACTCTGCTCGTTGGCTGTAAATCCCCATTTGTTCTTGTTGCATTTGGAGTTGAGTTCGATCTGTCTCCCTTACTGCAATAGTCTTAATACCTATTGAAACAGTCTTCCATAAAGTCTTCTTTACCATTTTAACAAGTGTTAGAATATTTTTTTCTTTCACATTTTAGAAGAGCCTATTTTTTTAAGTTATCTCACAACATATTTCTCAAGGAACCTAAAAGCCCTGTTTCAGCCAGACTTTATCCAGAATTTCTTAACTAAACCATTCACCTTCCCCACCTCTCTGTCTTTGCTAACAGCATCCAACCATGTGAAACACCTTTCACTTGTTTATCTGTTAATAGTATTTCAAGAAAATTTAATTATAACAAGTTGTTCCTTTCTTTAGCTCTTTCAAACTATTTCATAAAACTAATCTTTGTTGTCTTTGCTGACAAAGACAACTACCCTTGCCCACATCCATCAAGTTATAACTATGGAGCCAATTATTGTGTCTGACCTAAGTTGATAATTGAGGACAATTTTAGCTTTGGTAAACTCCAAAAGCAGTTCATGAAGGCCCAGTCTTGGATTTCTATGACAGTGTTATCTTAGCTCTGCACAAGCTTCTCAGGTTGGAACAGAAGACAATTTTTCTGCAAAATGTGCCACTTAGTTTTTAGTGTTTGGTAAATATCTTTCATCCTCAAATGCCCAAAAAGTGAGAGAGAGGAGAGTTTTGGTTAGGCAGAGCTAAGTGTAGGTCTACGTATAATCTCCACAAGGTTGAGGCAAGTGAGCCGTAGTCTTAAGGGTGCCACCAATGTAATTGACACAGTTTCTCATTGCAAGAGAGAGAGTAGATCTGGGCCAGTAAGAGCTGTTACAAGTAGGTCAACTGGGTAAAAGAAGAGACATAGGATCATTTAAAGAGCGCTAAAAAGCCTGCTCTGCTGCAAAATATATCTCAAGCCAGTCTAACCACAGTATTAGAAACCTCCACTATCCCAAGTAAAGTATTTCATTGTACAGACACCATGACACTAATGGCCTCAGTTAAAATTCAATTAATTTCTTAAATGGAAGCAACATTAAACCATCATTCATTACAACTTAAGAAACATTTGGAGTGCCTGCTGTAGGTGTATATTCTGTGGGTATATTCAATGACTTAGAATGTAACTGAGAAGTTAGGCACATTAAACTTTGCATCCTGATGGATCAGTTTTTAGTTTTTGTCTTTTTTTTCACTTCATCAGGAACCGATAGTGGCATTTGCACATGACAGATATGCAGGTCACGTGATTCATCAAGTGACCCCCAAAAGCACCCAGACTGGTCTATACCTTGTTTAATGTGCAGTATTCCCTAATCACTCACTTGACTGTCACAGCAATGTCATATTGCTATAAACATTTCTAAATGCTTATTCTCAATTTCAGAACTCATTTCATTCTTAATTTATGAATGAACCTTGCTGTGGACTGCAAGGAACCATTTAGGGCCAGCACTGCACTTTGAGCAGCCTTGTCTATATCCAAAATTAACAACTCGGGCTGCACATTCAAAATATCTGAAGAGCTTTAAAAATTACCCACCCTCAGCCCCCACATCACAAGCTTCAGGATTCTCAGAGTGCCAGAGGAGCGAGATTCCTGAAGCCTAAAAGCTTACAAAAGGCTTTAAGGATTGTCTACTATCCCTGTGTGAGTAGATACTTGCCTTTCAATACCCCCCAGTTTATGTGAGAAACAGATGTAAAGTGCAGACTCCTATAAGCCTTGTTACAGAATTACTCTTGAGTGAGCCCATTCTTTTGTGTTGACCAAGCCAGGCGTTACTATTTAGACAGCAGTCAGGTAGGAAGTGGTTCAGATACCTATACAAATATCTTTTAAGAGTCTTTTAAAATTTTTCATTACCTTTTCTTGTTTTCCAAATGAAGCAGTTCACGGTCACTGTAGAATTTGGTCCATCTGGAATGATTAAAGGAGGGGAAAAAAATCACCCATAATCCTACTATCCAAAAGACAGCCACTGTTAATATTGTGGGGCATTACTTTCCAGATCAACACTTCTGCACACATAGACACATTTTAAATGTATGTAGCATGCTATATCTTTTTATATATGTTATAATCACAGGAATTTTATCATGTTAATATTTGTCTTTTGGGTTTATAATTTATTTAATCAATCCTTTACTGTTAAGTATTTGGATTATGTTATTTTCCCCCATAATATCAGTGATACTAGAATGATCCTTTTATATATGTAACAATTCCATATTACAATATAACTGTTTTTTGAGATCTCCTACAAATAACATCATTGGCTCAAAGGGTATGAACATTTTACCGTTCTTATTACACCCTTGCTATCTTTTTGTTTTTTTCTATAGGATTTCCAATTTTACCCTTTCTCCTGTATGGCAGAAGTACATATTTTCTGAATTCATAGAATACTGAGCAATATTATTCTCTAAACTTTTGCTGAATGGGATCTTATTTTTGTTTTAATTTGTATCTGAGTACTAATATAGTTAAATATGTTAATATTGATGATGATGCTGATGCTGGTGGGGAGGATGGTAATGAACATAGACAAATTATACATTAGTCTTCTTGTAAGTGCTTTCCTCTTTTCAATCTACCCTACCCTTTCTCTTTAAGTCTCTAAGTAAAATTGATTTGAACCTGTGGACAAACTCTCTTCAATACTTGTGTTGAGATAGAAGCTTTTGCCCAATATGTTCAGGTTCTTACAATACAGTGTCTTTAGCAATGACTCTAAACAATTACTGCAATAATAGATTGGAGTGAGAAACTCATGAAGTGGGCTCATGGCAACTCCTGCACTGAACAACACGGTCAGTGAGAACTGCTAACATTGCCCCTGGACATTAGACTATCTCAGCTGTGCTAGCATCCCTGGGAAGAAATACACTGACTAACAACATGACATCGCTTCAGAATTGACTTTCAGAGTACTATAAAACTGAAAGCCAAGGGAGTTACAAACATCAAGGGTCTATGTGGGTTATGTGAAGCAAAATCCAGGCTAATGAATCATGGTAAGATTGTACATAATAAAAACATGATATAAAAAACATGCAAATGTAATCTCAGTACTGTAGGACTGACCACCTGTCTTCTTCCCATTGAACATCTGGGTTCCATCATTTGTATATCTGGGCTATAGGGGGCTGAATGAGGCAAATAGATGGGCTTTGGCAAGGTTGTGCTCCCCACCACCAAATGTCACAACTGGACAATTTTTTAACGACCAATCTAGATTTCCTATTTGGTGATAGCATTTGTGATATTACTGGACAGCATTTGATCTGATATCCAACTGCCAAAAATATAAAGGAACCAAGGAAGGAAGGAAGGAAGGAAGGAAGGAAGGAAGGAAGGGAAGGAAAGAAGAAAGAGGGAGGCAGAAAGGAAGGAAGGAAGGGAGGGAGACAGGGAGGGAGGGAGGGAGGAAAGAAGGAAGGAAGGGAGGAAGGAAGGAAGAGAGGATGGAGGGAAGAAAGAAAAAAGAGTGAGAACCACTGTTAGATAAATTCTCAAATGTCACTAAGGAGCACCTAACCTCTGGCTATATTTTTTTAAGTCCATGAGGGATATATTTTGCTTTATATCATGTGTCTCTAAATCACAGACTTTATATATCTATATGCTTTACTCTGCTTCGTTGCTGTTATCCTCAATTAAGTATCTCCATATTACTTTTGGCATTTTTAAAATCAGATATAATTGACATATAACATTAAATTAGCCTCCAGCATATAATATCTCAGTGTGGTTTGGTTTTGTCAGTTCAATTATTAATTGCCTTTCCTCACCTGAATCCAGCACACGATGGCTGATTCATAAGTAAATGCATCTTTTACAAATCTTTGATGAATTAAAAAGAACAATACTATCTATCTTTTGGAAGATATGCAAGAAAAGACTGCAGCAATAAAAGCCCAGTGATTTTGGCTCTTACTTCCTATTCTGTGATTAAAATAAACCTTTTGTCCATCATGGGATTTGGTATACATTGGGATATCATTACTATTTAAGGCAAATCAGATACTATGAACTTTCTGCTGATTAGAATTCTTCTCCGGACTTTTCTTATCTGCAGAAAAACAACAAACTCCTTGGCTTATTCAGAGAGGTCACACAACTTGGCCCAAATGTATGACGTCTCTACTCATGCCTCACTTCCCTTCTGTTTGCCCATTAATTTTGAATCCTCAACTTACCAAATCTTTTTACACCTCCAAGCCCTGTTGTTGCCATTCAGGTATCCAAGAAAACTCTTCTTTCTTCTTTATATCTTGGAAGATCCAGTTCTCCCCTCAAATATTCTGGTGAAAATTATTTATTTGTTCCCTGTCCATTCTCACCCTTTCTCCTCCATCCAGTCATGCCTTTTCCTACATTCCTTCCATTATGTGCACTTATCAGTATAGGGTCTTATCAACCTGTGCAACAATTATTTACTGGTTTTTCAATAATGAAGTCTTTTCAGCTAAAGTTCTACACATAGTATTGTACTGCACAGGAGAGGAACTTCAGATAGATATTCCCTTAGTCCTCAGAGTACTTAGAATTTAATGAGCAAAAGAGGGTCACAGCAAAGTTATAGCACACTATTTGCAAGTAGATGTATTGGAAATTTTAACACAAAGCCCTGTAAACTCTAAAACCACAAATCTGTTGGCCTAGTCATAATTTAGCATGGCAAATGTTGCAAATATGCCTCTATAAATATTTGAGTGTTTTTCATCAAGGATTATTCCATGTGACATTATTACCATCATTAACGGCACTGAAATCACTTCTCCTTTGGAAGACAGGTAAAAGAAACTCCAGAGAATTTGATTTTGGGTTATTTACAAAAAGTTACTGTGACTCCACCACCAAGACTTTCCATGCACTAAAATTCTTGCATGTAAACTCCATACCCACATAAGAAGTAGAATTTTAACAAGCTCACATCACGTGAGTGATGATTCCTAAAAATCACACAATACGAATCTCTGTTATGGCCTGAGACAGTTTATTGGCAAAAATCTGCAATGGAGGCGAAACAAATACAAACATCGTTTGAAGAAAATGACTCATTAAACCAGTGGGGGCATTCAGTTCGCTCTAACGGACGGTGTGTACTTCAAAGCAGCTTACCTAATCACACACCGATGGCATCAGCTTTGCCAGGCCCACGCTCTGAAAGGCTGTTAAACCCTACAAGCTTTTACCCAAATACACTGAATCTCTTCAAAAGCCGTTTGGGGAGGCTCTAGTCAGGCACAATTTTATCTCATTTGCTTGACTTCCACAGGTTTTTAGCTTTATCTTGGAAGTTAGAAAATAAAATGTTTCTGCTCCTTAATTTCCCTTCCCTTTGGAAACCATCTGCCTCCTAGGTGTCTGTTGTTGCCACCATCCAGCTAGGATTCTGTGTTTGCCTTTTTAGCATGAAGAACTACAGAGAAGAGCTGGGGCTGGCTGACGGAGTTATGTGGAGTGGTGCCAGAACTTTGTGTTCGAGAAATGTTGGGGGAGAAGATGGAGTGATGGAGGGACGTCAGAAGGCAAACGTTGGACAAGGGAAGTCAAACAAATCAGTATTCCCTATGTCTTTAATACTTTGGATCAAAACCATAAAGGTGCAATGAAAAAAGTGCAATTTAAAAGTGTGATAAAAGTGTCCTTTAGGCGAGAGGATGGGCACGGGAGAGTGACAGGGAGAGAAAGGAAGAGGGGGGAGTTCCTAGAAATAATGAGGCATTTCGTGGAGGTATATGCGAGGTCCAAGATCATACCCATACTCTATTAATTGGGTGCTGATGTCATAATAGAGAGTGTAAAAATGTTATGGGTAAACTCACTGGGGGAAGTTAAAAAGGCCTTCACTGAGGAAGTGACATTTTGACTTCATCTTGAAATTTATGTTATGAGGGCGCCTGGGTTAGTCAGGTGGTTGAGAGTCTGACTTTGGCTCAGGTCATGATCTCAGGGTTTGTGAGTTTGGGCCCTGCATCAGACTCTGTGCTGATGGTGCAGAGCCTGATTGGGATTCTCTCTCTGCCCCTCCCCCACTCACCCTCTCTCTTGCTCTCTCAAAATAACTAGTAAATAAACTTAAAAAAAAAAGAAATTTATAAGAAGTTGGTGAGGATGTTTCAAGCCCAAAAGGCAGCAAAAACAACGCCCCCTCCTCCCCAAAAAAAAGAGAGAGAGAGCAATGCATTTGGGAGACAGTGGGAGCCTTTCCTGAAAGAGTAGGAAATGTAGGCTTGTACTATCTGGAAAGTTCTGCTTGGAATCCACCCTGGAATTCCTGGCACCTGGTCTTCCCTCCTGCTGCCACAGGAACTGGAGTAAGTGCTGGTCTGCTAGGAGTCATGGGCTGAGGCTCCTGTAGATTCACTTTTTAATTTAGTCCTAACAAAGCTTTGCTCACATGTCAGTACTTAGTTTGGCTTAAACCCCACATTCTTTCCTCTTGCTCCTATGCCTCCTTGTGGGAACTAGATCTACTGCATTGGACTCTCACTATTGTTCAGAAAATAATTCATCTATTCCCACTGATTCTTATAAAGGGGGTCAGAATATACCACCCCAAAATATGTCACCTTGCCATTCTTTTGAGCTAACAACTAACACAGGAGTGCTGGCTCTGTCCCCCATCACTGGAATGATGGGGAGTGAGGACTGGGCAGAGGCAGAGGTTCACCTCTTTGCCCCTGAGCTAGAAACCAACACAAGGGCACATACACAATGGAGAACATATCAAAGAAGAAACAATGATGGGAGGAGGTACAAGGCAAGGTTTATAATTACATAAATAAGGTTTGCCTATAACAGTCTAAAATCATTCTCACTGTCCTGTTAACAATTATTAAAATATAGTCCCCTTAGTAATAACATCCATACCCACGGTCACTGTAGTCATACAAGTCATAAGCTAAAGAGGCAAGAGGTTGGTTAATGTCATGGACACAATTTCAGAGCAGAGCTCTGGTAACATCTGGTTCACTATGCTCTTTATCTTTGGAATGGTCTCCTGCCTGACTTTTTTTACCCTACTGGAGCCTACCTTTCCTTCAAGGCACGTTTTAGGTATTTTCTCCGACCACCTGAACTGGATTCTGTCATCTCTGTGCCTTGAAAACGCTGCGTGCACCGTTTGTAAAATAGTTACCACATTATTTTATGTTGCTGTTCTCTTTCCATGCAGACATTAAAGTTCATCCAAGGCCAACCATCTGTGTTACGGCCATAACAAACTCATGCAAGAAATGAATGACATGTTTGCAAGTTGAACCTTTTCCCCTCTACACCATTAAAACAAAACTGTAAAGACTTCATAACACAAATAATTTTCTCTGAGCCAAGAAAAGTTCAAGAACTATCTATTGAGCACCTACCAGATGTCAGTCTCTCTTCAAGTTGGCAGAGTGGTCTTGGGAATCAAAATCAGAAAAAAAATTTCTTGACCTCATGAAGCTCATGGAGAAGGACAGACAATATCTTAGAAAAATAACAAAGTCTGATGATCTTTCAAATATCACAGCCTCAGTGAGGCCTCCCTCACTATCTTACTTAAAATTGCAATGCCCTACCGCTGCAATTCTAAAACTGTCATCCCCTTGCCTGCCTTCTGGCTTTCAAAAGCATTTAGCACCTTCTGACATACTACTTCTTTTATTTGTTGATTTGTTTAACATCTGTTTCCCCCAGCTAGAATCTGGGATCTATGTTTTATTTACTCTTAAACCTCAGAAGCATAAACCAGTGTCTACTAGAAAGCGGATCTTCTGTAAATAACTAATGATTGAATTAGTAAATTATATATGTTAGAAAGCGATACATGATAGCAAAATTAGGAGAGAACAGTAGATGTCAGCGCCGTAACGGCCATCCTACTAGATTGTGATTTCATATTGGGTGATCAGGTAGGCCTCATTTGTAATTAAGCCAAGACTTGAAAGAGGTCAGAGGCGAGCTGTACTTGGCAAAGACCCTGGGGCAGGAGCAGGCCTGGATTTCATGGAACAGAACAGTAAGAGGCCCAGTAGGTTTGGAGCAAAAGTGAGAGATGAGCCAAGAAAGGTAAAAGGGATGGGGGTGCAGCAGACAATGGAGGGCTGTATAATCCCTTATGAGGACTACAGCTTTTATCTTGATTTTTTCTTAATCTTATGATTTGATTTATCTCAGTAGTTCACAACCAAGAACAATTTTGCCCACAAGGGGACATTTGGTAATATCTGGGGACATTTTTTATTGTCACAAGGGTGAAGAGAGATGCTATTGGCACCTAGTGGGTAGAGGCCAGGGATGCTGCTAAATTAATATCCTGGAGTAGACAGGACATCCCCCCCCCCCCCCGCCCCGCCCCCCCCCCCCCCCCCACAACAAAGTAGCAACTCGTTCCATGTGTCAATAGTGCTAGGGTTTAGAAACTTGATTTAACTTTCAAAAAGGTGATTCTGGTAAACACAGGGACGGCAAGGATAAAACCAGGAAGGCCAGTGAGGAAGAAGCTGCAATAATCCAATGAGGGATTCTGTGGGTTCAGTTTGGGGAAAGGAGTGGAACTACTGAGATATGGGGGGTTCTTATCTCTAAAACAGATATGTTTTAAAGGTAGAGACCCCCAGAATTTCCTGATAGTCTAGATTTGGGGTGTGAGAGAAAGGTAAAACTCCAGGACAACGTGAGGCTTCTGGTTTGAACTTCTGTAAGTAACAAAGTGATATCGAGGGTAGGGAGGGTGACTGGGCTTGCAGCAGGATTTGGGGGATGGGGTGGACATCCCACATGAGGCTTAGGGTGTGCTAAATAAAAGATGCCTATTAGACATCTAGGTGGAAATATCAGACATGCAGTTGGATAGGTAGGTCTGGAGTTATACAGAAATGTCTAGACTTGAGTTATATATTTGGGAGTCATGGGTGCGTGGGTGATATGTGATGATCTCGAGGGAATGAGTATGGAAAGTGAAGGCAAGAGAAGCAATAACTGGGCCCTGGGGGACGCTCCTGTGAAGAGGTTACAGAGAATCAGGGGAGGGTTCACTGGAAGACCTGAAACACTGCCATTTCCTGGGCACTTTCATGGAGCTCCAGGCCCTCAAATAATTGGGTTTTGGTTTTTTATCTTCCTGCTATATCTTGGTCCACGGGGCTGTCAGCATTGTCCTGAGAACCCATCCATAGCAGGAAATGTATTTTCCATCTCCACTTCATGGCACCCCTTGGTTTCCTGTTTGGTCACTTCTCTGCTTCCTAGCTCCTGGTCATTTGCAGCGTTGATTCCAGTGCCGATATTCTCTTACTTCTGCTCCAGTGGCCGCTGGGAGCCCAGGTTTGCCATCATTCTCTTTGTCCGACTGATTCCATCTCTAATCCTCCAAGCACAATTCTTTGTTGATTGGGCCTCATGATTTTACACACACACACACACACACACACACACACACACACACACACACTGTTTAGGAGTTCATAACACATGTAGCTATAACCCCTATTTTCAGGCCCTGCATCATGCTAAGTTCTAACTTATCTCTGGGTCTTTGAACATGCTGTTCCCAATGCCTGTGTAATATTTGATTAGGCCTGCCATAACAAAGAACCACAGACTGTGTGGTTTAAAGTGCAGAATTGCATATTCCCACAGTTCGATAAGCTGGATGTCCAAGATTATGGTGTAGGCAGCCATGGTTTCCCCTGATGCCTCTCCCCTTGGTTTGTAGATGGCTGCCCCCTGTGTCCTCACATGGCCTTTCCTCAGTGAATGTGCTGGTAGTGTCTCTGTGTTTTCTTTTCTTAAAAGGATACCAGTCATGTTGGATTAGGGCCTACTCTAAATGGCCCCCTTTAAATGTAATTATCTCTGTAAATGCCCTATTTCCTAATACACTCATATTTGGAGATTAAAGCTTCAAAAATTAATTTTAGGGGATACAACTAACATGGAAACACTATTTTCTTCCTTCGTAGGCTAGGAAGCCACTTCATTCCTCAGATATCAGCTAAGAGGTCACATTCTTTAGAGGGCTTTTCTTGAGCTTCCAAGCTTGTTTTTGGTGACCCTGTGCTTATTTTTAATACTAAGAATTGTCATAGTGTATTACAATTTTCTTTTTACTTGTCAGCATCCCCCATACAAACACATGCAAGCTCCTTGAAGGTAATGTCTGTCCTGTTCACTGTTGTATTGCTACTGTGTAATACAGGGTATGCACTCTGGAAATGTTTGTTGGGTGAATGAATAGAATAACGAATTAATTTATATGTTTTATATTTTTAAACATTTTTAAATGTTTATTCACTTTTTGAGAGACAGAGACAGAGTGCGAGCAGGGCAGGGGCAGAGAGAGGGAGACAGAATTCAAAGCAGGCTCTAGGCTCTGAGCTATAAGCACAGAGCCCGACGCGGGGCTTGAACTCACAAACCGTGAAATCATGACCTGAGCCTACATCAGCCACTTAACCGACTAAGCCACCCAGGCACCCCTCTCTATGCTTTATATTTTTAATCAGATGGACATGAATTTATTGGCCTCAGCAACTAGTGCATTGCCTGCATAAGGTTGAAAGTAAGCAACAATTGTTGATGGATGTAATTGAGTCCATACTATGAATTACTGTATTCATTTGAATTTCTTTACTCACGATATTCATGTTGAAAGGAAGGCATGCCCTGAATATTCTGTTGGGTCATCAGTCTTGAATTATACAAAATTCAAATTAAATCTGTTTCTTCTTTTGCTGTCAGTGGAGTGGCTAAATGAAGAAGGTGAGAAGAATAGAGAGGAATGATCAGATTAGCAGCTTTAAAACTCTACAGAACTGTGATAGTTCAGCAGCCAAATATGAATATTAAAGTGTTATAGAAAGGTCAGGCAATGTGAAAATGCTTCAGGCAAAGTAGAAATGTTACTACAGTAAACAATGCGCTAACTAAATTTGTGAAGCTCTGTAAGATAACCTCTGTGCAGTTTTGACTTTGAGACAGGTCGATTGCCAATGCATATAAATATCCCTTTCTCTTTCTCAAAGGTCAATCAGCTTTTATCTCAAAAGAGAAACAAACAAAACTGAACCAAGCTATGAAAAAATCCAAAGACAGGAGCAGGGCTGTAAAATTAATGAAATGTATGATTTTATTTAACTAGAGATGTAAATCTGAATACCCTTTTGGCAGATGGAGCAGTGCAAGTTATTTGTGGCTTTCCAAACATCACATTTTCCCCTGCCTTTGGACCAGCTATTGTCTTTGTTTGCAATGAATCCCATAACCCCCAACAATAGCACATATGGTTCTCTCCTATTCCTCTTCAATATTTAATTCCTTGATAATCTTCCTTAGACACACACACACACACACACACACACACACACCTATGTTTGATTTAAATACTTCTTCACTGGGCTTTTATAGCATCATATCCATAAGCCTTGATAGTGCTTACCTGTTTCAAACTTGTTAGTTTTCTTGTCTATCTTCCCTAATAACTTGTGATCAATTGCAAATCATAGAACCGTGTTTTTTCAGTGCTGTATTTCCCTATGCTCAGGATGATGCCTAGAACAAAACAGATGCTTATTAAATGTTGAGGGACTCTAGCCAAGAATGAACACGTATGAATGCATGAAGATCAGAGTTGAGGGTATTTGTTACAGAAGCCATATGAGAATTTTAATATACAAAAGTCAATCTTCATTGATAGAAACACACACGTTTTCTCTTTCCTATAAAACTTCCTGAGAACGATTTTAAAATGTGTTTGTTTTCCTTCTCAGGGAGAGCATTTGGGGACATTGTTTTTAAGGTGATTCTAACCACTTAGGGTGGAATTAGCTGCAGGAAGCCACTGTGGTCTCAAGAGTCTCAAGATTTATCAGGGTCATTCTGTAGAGGTTGGTTGTTTATAGAGGATTTTGGTTTCATTTGCTTAATGTGGTTTTTAATCTCTGATTAATATAATAACATTAAATACTAAATAAGGAAAGACAAGCTTTCAAATCCTGTTTTATTTGTGCTCTTCTTTTGGGGTATTTCTGGTATATCCTCTTGATGCTTCGCTACATAATATTTGTATCTGTGGCCCTTGAAGAACACTCCTTCTAGACATGCCAGTTGATTATCGGCCCTGAAAGCCCAATACACAGACATCTATCCTCTTGTGCCTCGAATCGTTCTTGTTGTAACAGAAAAGAAAATGAGGCTGCCTTGGCAACATTTCATTGGCAGAAAGGATGCTGATGTGTTCTCATATGAGCGATTGAACCTGAGAGTTTTTCTTTCTTTTACCTTTGCTGAATAGCAATTGCCATCTTACCATTTTCTTGCCTGCTTTTCAAAAGGGGATATTAAAGATTTAAATAAAGGCAATATCCTGTAGTTAGTTTCTGAATTAGCAGCGTGAGGGGAGGAGGCAGGATTGCGTTCAGGGAAGGCCATGGGCTTCAGAGCTGGACAAATTTACATTCATCCCTTGCTCTGGAACACACTAACGGTGAATTGGCAGGATTATTTAATTCCTTGCAGACCAGATTATTCAGCTGTAAGAGGAGGACTGCTGAGATAAAACTCATTAAAATTATTGCTTAAGTAAAATCATTTAAAAATTTTGAGTTGACAGGAGAGAAGGAAAGAAACGTCCATTTTGTGGGAGCTTACGATGTGTTTTCAATTTCCTAAATGAAGTATTATACCAGATTACAGACTTTGGAGTTTTACTTCTGCAAATTTTCATAACAGGCCCTACACCACAGTAAGCCTTCTACAAATGATAGTCACTTTTTCTTCACCAAGAATTTCCCAAATGAAATAGGGCACATGAATTACTAACTTTTAAATGTACCTTACCTCTTGATTTCTTCCTCATCTTGCCTCCCAGATAGTTTAGTGTAGACTTGAGAGATCCATCAACTTTGGTTTAATCTAGACTTTGGCATTAATAGCTATGTGTGCTTGGACAAATTCTCTACCTTACCAACGTGATCTACAGCCTGAGTTCCCAATGAAGATCCATCTCTTAATAGCCACAAAGAATTTAGAAAAATTGCTCACTCCTCAAAATGTAAATGCATTAAAACTTTGTGATAGCATACCCCAAGCTGCCATGCCTACCACATGCTGAAGATTGGATCAAGTTTGCTTTCAGTTCTTTTCTCCAAAACGGACAGGCTAAAACTCTTACATTCTGAGATAGTTGGGAAAGGAACAGTGGGTGCGTCCTAATATCCCGGAGGAAGACTAATAAAATGGGCATCAACTCACGGAGCCATGGTTAGATCGACTGCAAATGCCCTGAATATTCAACAGCTGGAACTAATAGCCACCTGCAGGTGGCGCCAAACTCCAGGCTGAACTGGTAGGGATTTGGATTGTGTTTGGACTGACCTCTCTCAACCTCACCACCACCCCAGACTTACACCAGATTAACCCCACAAACTTACATTGACCATTCTATTGTCTTATTACTAACATGGCACCACATTTTAGGTCATTTTTTAAAAGCACTTACCACTATGCCTGGCATTCAGAGACTGAAAACAAATGGTAACTGGTTATTATTAATTAAAATAATATATCTAAAAGCAAAAAGAAGCCTTATATTTCCTGACAATTTATTGCCTTTTCCAAAAGGAAACAATGTGTTTTATTGGTGCTTACAGGTTAAAAAATCAAAGAATCTTACATAAACATTGTATAACTGTGGGACTGCTGATAATACTGACTCCATCTTTGGCCCTCCGCCATCTTTGATTCCTGCCCATGCAATGACATCCCTTTGGGCTACATGTTCCAGGCCCTTGGAGGTTAACGTATGCCCTGACCATAATGTGGGAAGTCTTCTTCTGATCTTCCCCCGGTGCACAGATTGTACCACCTAAGACAACTACCCTTGACCTCATCACAATGCTCCTGTCTGTATGAAAGCTGTGGGGTTAAGTTTCAGACTTTGTGGAGAATAACTGTGTAGGGCCTGGATTGTGGTCTGCCTCATTTCCCCTGTCAGTAAGTTACCTTGGATAAAACTCTGTAAATAGTATGGAGTGGCTTGATTTGTTTTTCTATCTTGAAATGCCTTCTCAGTCTGGGGGATACTTTATTGTCACTTTTCCACTTTCTAGCAATAAATATATGTCTACATGTATTTTCTATACTTCTGGCCCTAAATAGGATTGTTTACAACGTGAGTATTTCAGGGTACAGAAATGTCAAGAAACGGTACAATTTAGGGTGATGTACTAACTCAGCTAGGATCACCTGTACCTTTCTGGGATGCAAACATTTCAGAAGCACTGGGCATAGCCATGAGATCGTAGGAATGTCCCACAATGGCAACAGTAATTGCACGAATTAAAGTTGAAAGACTCATTTACAAAATGGAACTCTTCTGATGAAAAAACAGCCATCTTGTCCTACTTAAGTACTTTGACATATATAAGTGTATGTGTAACATCAGAATGCTTTGTTTAATGTTTATTTTTTTTTATTTTTGAAAAAGAGAGAGAGAGAGAGTGAGTGGGAGAGAGACAGAGAGAAAGGGAGACACAGAATCTGAAGCAGGCTCCAGGCTCTGAGCTGTCAGTACAGAGCCTGATGTGGGGCTTGAACTCACGAACTGTGAGATCATGACCAGAGCCGAAGTCAGACCTTTAACCTACTGAGCACCCAGGCACCCCAGAATGTATTGAAGTGCCATAGAGACATCTAAGTTCTGTGTCCTCCAATAGGAAAAATAAATTCAAGGTCTGTTTTGATCCCTGGTCCCTGAATTTTTATGTTATTCTAAGATTGAATGGGAAGACTGGGACCATAGCCATAGGTGCTGTGCCATTCTTGAAATAATGAAACAGAAGAGCATCAGTATGTGTAACGAGTCGGCATAGAGATAGACATATGATGGCACATGCATTGCTATAGATCAGAATGAATGACCCAAACTAGTCATCAGCCAACGACAGCTTGGACTGTTGCATACAGATAACAGTTACTATCAGTTCTCTTTCCTCCTCCTCCTCCACCTCCTCCTCTTCTTTGTCCTTTTCCTCCTCCTTCCTGAAGTCATTTGGAAACATGTTACAGGTGAGTTTTTAATAAATTATTTATTAAGGAATTCAGCCCTAAATCATGAAATTAGAAGCAAGTGTCCATGGGGTATTCTTTTCTTTTTGAAACCCTGACAATTCAGGTGTCAGTAAATGAATTTCTGGGCTGTTTTAACTCCCATCAACCCTTCCATACTATCTCCGTTTTTTTTTTTCCTTAATGTTTATTTATTTATTTTGAGAGAGAACCTAAGCAGGAGAGCAGCAGAGACAGGGAGAGGGAGGGAGAGGATCCCAAGCAGGATCTGTGCTGTCAGCGCAGAGCCTGACATGGGGTTTGATCTCACAAACTGTTAGATCATGACCTGAGCCGAAACCAAGAATCTGAGGCTTAGCTACTGACTGAGTCACCCAGGTGCCCCAGTATCTCTGCTTTAAATTAAAGTGAGTAATCCAAGCAGCTGGTATGCATGTGATAGCTTGTGTTACTATGCTAGCTGGTTATCAGTGGTCCTCCTATCTGTCCATTCAAGATCTTTATCTTAAATCCATTTGTGAGGCTGTGCCCACATAACACACACACACACACACACACACACACACACCCCTGCATTGTTTTTTACCACTGTCATTATTGTCACCTTCATTTTCTAAGCTTTGACAATGGTTAGTGAAGAAGTCTTGTAGACAAATGATGCTACAAAAAGTTATGTGTAGCTCACTGTGCACCAGGTGATGAGTCCCTTCTAAAACAGTTTACTTACAAGTTTCTTTCACTGTCCAAAGAGAAATATATATAAAACAAGGAAGTAAAACAGAAATGGCAATTAGTATGTATGGTTTATTCTGGTGTGTTTGGATTATTATTTGTTGGCACCAATATGATACTCTGAAGTTTCCAAATATTAATACAGAATGGATGAAAGAAGGAGTGAGTGATTTGTCAGAGAGCACATAGATGGGGTAATAGCTGTGCAGTCTGGGAAAAGATTTAGGTAGCTATTTTGTAGGACTGTTGGGGCCATTAGAGGTGATCCACTCTCGGTGTTATCAATGTAAAAGGAATAAAGCTCCAGTAACTGTGGGAAACGTGAGACAGTGTGCAAAAAGAGCTTAACAGGATACATGACACACAGTAGGTCTTCATAAACTTTAATGCTTCTCAGCCCCCACACTGACAAACACCTTCTCACATACACAATTTCAAAGAACAATCTTTCTCGTAATGACAATGCAAAGTAATCTTAGTTGTATTCACTGCACAGAAAAGTTAATCTTACTCATTTATAAGACATGAAACTTGCTTTTTTAAACAGCACATGATTTAAAAGAATTTCCATTGTAAATAGTCTAATCTGAACCATTTGCATTGAAATAAACATATGCATATGTACTGTTTGAAACTTTCCTTGGGGAGAGGAATTGTTTAGTGAGAAAAATAAAAATTTCTGGCGTGCCTGGGTGGCTCAATCGGCTAAGTATCCCACTCTTGATTTTGGCTCAGGTCATGATCTCACTGGTCTCAGGTTCAAGCCCTGTACTGGGCTCTACACTGACAGTTCGGAGCCTGCTTGGGATTCTCTCTCTCCCTTTCTCTCTCTGCCCTTCCCCTACTCGTGTTCTCTCTCTCTCTTCCAAAAATAAATAAATAAACTTAACATTTTTTCCTATAGTGGTTTTACAAATAACACTCCAGGGTCAGAATAAAGGTAGATTCTAAAATAGTTCCAAAGTTGCAATTCAGTATTATTAGTGACTCAGCTTTGGGAGATAGATGAGAGACATTAATTGGGCATTTGTAAATCTTGCTACAAGAAAAATCTTACTGAGTAGATTTGCAAGCAGTTTTATTTGGAATCAATTTCATATAATGTCCTGGGGGAATTTAAGGGAATTCTTAAAAACCATTTTTTTTAACTTTGTTCCAGTTGAAATTTCTCAAGAAAGAAAGTTAGCTAGTTAAGTGTGGATTAGTTGGCCAAAAAGAAAATCATTGGGGGAAAATTGTAGCATTTGTCAACACATCTTCTCCTCTTCAGTGCAGACATCCTCCCAGTGCCATGATTGGGCTTTCTGCCCCGTTGACATAAGATTTGGCCTTGTGACTTGACTGAGACATGACAAGGAAGTAAGTGGGCATGGCCTACTCTTCCCCTGAGCAGAACTGTTAGCATACATGACATGATTGATTGTACAAGTCATATATATAGTCATACATATATATATATATATATATATATATATATATAAAATGCTGATTTATTATAATTAGCTCACTTTTTAAAATATGTTTATTTATTTATTATGAGAGCGAGAGAGTGCATGGATGCACGCATAGGGTTGGGGCAGAAAGAGAGAAGAGAGAGAGGAGAGAGAGAATCCCAAGCATGCTCCACGCTGTCAGGCTGGAGCCCGATGCAGGGCTTGATCTCATGGCTCATGAAATTGGAACCTGAGCTGAGATCAATAGTTGGACACTTAACCAACTGAGCCATGCAGGTGCCCCATAAAAGTCTTGTTCTTTCCCCATGCCCGCCCCCCCACCCCCGCCACTGAAAAACTGGCATATATAAGAAGGGGTTCCTCCTTCTACCTCAGTCTTGGAATTAAAAGAACATACTCTGGGGCGCCTGGGTGGCTCAGTCGGTTAAGCGTCAGACTTCGGCTCAAGTCATGATCTCGCAGTTCATGGGTTTGAGCCCCACTTTGGACCTCTGTACTGACAGCTCAGAGCCTGGAACCGGCTTTAGATTCTGTGTCTCCCTCTCTCTGGCCCTCCCCTACTCGTGCTCTTTCTCTCTCTCAAAAATAAATAAATATTAAAAAAAGAGAACATATTCTGCCAGAACATGTCAGTCAAACCACAGCAGATATGCAACATGATCCCTAATCACTAGTGAGCAGTGTTCTGGGTTTTTACAAGGGGAATGCACATACCCAGTGAGTACAGAGCAACCAACATCCAGGAACAGAATTACCAACATTTTGGAAACCCCCTCGTGGCTCCTTTCAGTCACTGCTTCTCCTCAAAGATAAATGCTTTTCTGACTTTTATTTCCACAGACTAATTTTTCCTCCATGTATTCTTTTGTGTCTGGCTTCCTTCATTCAGTATTATGCTTTTGATATTTATCTATGTTGTTGTGAGGAACAGTGGTTCGTTCATTCTTATTGCTGTGTAATATTCTAGTGTATGAATAGAACACTGTTTTTCATCCCTTTTAATTTTGCTAAATATTGTAGTTGTTAGCAATTAGGGGCTGTTAAAAAGTATTACTGTAAATATAGTTGTACATATCCTTTGATACACATAGGTACACATTTCTACTGTGTGCATGCGAATGGAAATGCTAAGCCATATGTTAAGTATATGGCCCCCTTTGAAGATACTGTTGATAGCTTTTCCAAGTAATTATACCAGTATATACATCAGCCATCAAATTTTGAGAGCGGCTGTTGCTTCATATTTTGCCAATAACTATCTTGTCGCTTTACCATTTTGATGGTTGTACGATGGTATCTTATTGTGGATATCACTCGTACATCCTGACGACTGAGATTGCTCACATTTTATATTTTCACATTTAATATGTTTATTGACTATTTGGATACCCCATTTTGTGAAATGTCTATTCAAGTCTTATTCATATTTTATTTGGATTTTCCTTATTGCCTTTTCTAAGTGACCTATAGGACTTCATTATACATTGTGGAGTCAAGGGCTTTGTCAAAGACATGTGGTTTCTATATCTTTCTCCACTCTGGCTTACCTTACCTTTCCACTCTCTTGACACAGTTTTACAATTAATAAAAATTCTTAATTTTAAGTAGTCTAAATTTACAACTGTTTTCTCCATGGCTATTCTTTATTTGTACCCTCCCAATGGTCATTAGAATATTATCATATTTTATCTTCCAAAACCTTTATTTTTTTACCAGTCACACTTAGATTAATACTTCATCCGGAATCGGTTTTGCAAATGGCATGGGTATGTTGTTTTTTATCGACATGATCACACAACTTTCCTGCTTTATTTAGGACAAAGGAGAGAATTAGATAACTTTCAAATTTAAACCAACCTCGCATTATTAATATATATTTTGTTTACATAAGTGTTAACATGCCTTATGTTCATATATATTATATTAGATTTTTTATTCATTATTGACAGTGATTTTCTAATATTTTGTTTATGGCTTTTGTTTCTATGTTTATATGAAAGAGTGACTTGAATTGTTTCCCTTGTGATTACTTCATGAGGTTCTGATAGGAAGGTAATTTTGGTCTTACAAAAATGTCTTGGAAAGTGTTTTATACTTTTCTTTTTTTCTAGAGAAGTGAGTTTAAGACTGTGGTTACTTCTCCAAATGACTCTTACTGTTGGAATAACATGTCTGTGCTGTCCTTCTGGGACATCGGTCTCTTAAGTTCTGGCTGTCTTGGTAGCTCTATGATGCATTCAAACAAATGTGCTTTGCATGCTATCCAGTATTAATCCTTGTTTTTAGTAAAAGACTGGTGCACCCCAAGCTGATCTGTTATAAGCATGTATGCTACGTATTCAAAAAAAATTATATTTCATTAACACACAAACTCTTCAAAAGATCAAAAGTGTTTCCTCTATGGCCAACTCACACGGTCCAATTGTTTCACATCCCGCACATGACCAGAGCTATGTTTGTAATTTCATTGCCAACTCTAGACTACATAGTAAGGGTACTGATATAAAAACAGAGAGCCTGGGTGGCTCAGTCGGTTAAGCGTCCGAGTTCGGCTCAGGTCATGATCTCGTGGTCCGTGAGTTCGAGCCCTGTGTCTGGCTCTGTGCTGACAGCTCAGAGCCTGGAGCCTGTTTCCGATTCTGTGTCTCCCTCTCCCTCTGACCTTCCCCCATTCACGCTCTGTCTCTCTCTGTCTCAAAAATAAATAAACGTTAAAAAAAACATTAAAAAAAGAGAGTGGTTGTGTGCAAAATGTGGCAGCAACAGAATGTAAAAGCCATTAAGAATTAAATAGTAATAAAAAGAAATATTTTGCAGTAAGGTAAAGTACTGAGGGGAGCTTCAAAATACCCTGTGCCCTCCATAGAAACAAAAAATTAAAAATGCAAATAAAGAAAGAAAGAAAGAAAGAATCCCTCATAATTGTCCAAAGGATTTTAAAAAATGCAACTGAGATCATGCTACCCCCTATTTTTGAAAACTTCCAGTGGATTTTTATCCCATTTGGATTAGAATTCAAATAATGTACCTTCTCAATAAATGCACTACCTGAGTCCACTATGTGAGAACTATTGTAATTCAAACCAATTCTACCTTCTTTTCAATGGTTCAAAGAGAGGTTCACAAATTGAGGCATTTATGAAAGCAAATATCTTTTGGTTTTCCTTTCCAGAATCATTGGATGATCTGACCTACTTACTTACTAATAAGCCTGGTTGCATTAACAGAGACTGGAATAGGTTTCTGCAGGACTCAGTAGGAGAATGTTGGTTTCCTAGACAGAGCTCTTGGTGTCCCGTGCTATTCACAGACACCTGATCCACTCCTTCTTCTCACATCTAACAGTACCAGCAGAACCTAAAGGAGCTCCAATATAGATCAGAACCCCAAAGACCATTATTGATGTTTTGTCTTCTTTGACAGCGTCAGCTGTCTACACGTTAAAATCCTTATTCAGTGAGGATAAATTATTTCAATGTCACAAAAGACCCTAATGGTAATTGTGTCTAATTTCTTTGAATAGATAAAATTTCGTACGGCACACACAAAAAACTGTTTGCAGAATCCATGTATGTATATTGCACATCTGTTTATATCTACCCATGTATTTATATACATATAAGCATATGCTCATAATCTTATTTTCTCCCAACCATCTCTGAGTTCGCATATGTGTATATATAGAGGTATTGCTCAATGTTTGTGGGTATACACATATGTGTATATGTTCAGATAATTATATTCAGATATATCTGGAAAGTATCCCTAAAATGCAGTCATGAATACCATCTTCCAGAGTCGTTATGATGTACAAAAAAAGAGCAGAAGACTTAAGAAAACAGGATTGAAATTTGAGTTCTTCCCTGTCTTCGATGCTTAAACTTTTCCAATCTCGTATGTAAATCTAAACACAAGATTTGAAGTTGAAATAAGATGACTTATCAGAAAGGTATGCCTGGCACATAGACGCTCAATACATGATATCTTTTCTTCCCTCTTCCCTTCCTCATTTCCTTCCTTCCTTTGTTTAGGAAAAAGTCACTTCAACTGTAAATGGTATCATTGACATTGAAAATGAATATACAATGTGATGGTTACCTTTAGGCACAGATGTACCTTTTAAAAAATACGAATGGATATCTAGATGTTAAGGGGACAATGAAAGGTAGAATTAAAGATAACAACTATTTTGCAATTTATCATGGGGCTCATCCATGTACTCATTCAGGTCCTCTGAAAAGCAGAAGCCAAGATGGAATTAATACACAGGAAATGAATTAGGGAAAATACTTGTGAAAGAAAATGGACAAGATACTGGGAGAGACTAAGGGAACTGACAAATTGTGATACAGACCTGATTCTCACTGAAGGAGGGAAGGAAGGAAGGAAGGAAGGAGGGAAGGGAGGGAGGGAGGGAGGGAGGGAGGGAGGGAGGGAAGGAGGAAGGAGAGAAAACAGGTTGAGTGGAAGGAAGGAAAGTAGGTGGAATAGAAGCAGCCTACACCAATGTGCATTTCTAAGGAAAGTTAGGCAAGGCCACTGGAGTTTTCTTGAGCCAAAGCTGCCATCAATGGAGTCCACTGTCCCCAGGAACAGAAAACTGGGAAGAACAGCCTCAGTGCAAATGCAGTGAAAGATTTCATAGCACAGAAGCTGGCACCCTGCAACAGGGGATCTGAACAAAGCATTCTCATGTGGCCGTGGGGAGGTGAGCAAGGAATAAGAGGTATGTGTTTATCATCAGGAAATCAACCTAGATATACATGGTCAATCTCCTTGGCTCTTAAGTGACTCCTTCAACTGATAGTACAGTATCACTAAATATGTGTGGTTTCTGCACTCTGTGCAACCATATGTTAATTTATAGAATTGTTATTAAGGTCCCTGGAGTAGAATTAGAAATATGAAGTACTTTAGCCACTAAGTGAAGTAGGATTTAAACGGATATAGTTCAATGTTATGGATAAAAGCAGGGGTTTTCGGCGATAGAGAAAACGGATTTGAATTTTAGCTCTATTATTTGACTATGTGACCCTGGGACAGTGACAACCTGACTGTTTCTGTTTCTTTATAAATTGGGCATCATGATAGCTACTTCAATAGGACTTTTAAAAATTAAATTAGGGCTAAATGCCAAGAAATTAGCATTTATTGAAATTTTTGTATATGCCAGACACTGTTCTAAGCTGTTTACATTTATCAACTTATCAAGTCCTCATACCAAACATATGAAATAGGATATTTTGTCATTATTCTTCTTAACAATAATATTTACTATTTTAGCACATTTAACAGATGAGGAAGTTGGGACTCAGAGGGGTCCATCCTAATTCTAATGAATGGCAGAGCCAAAATTAAATGCAGACAGTGTGCCCAGAGCCCTCTCCCTAACCACAACCCATACTGCCTTGGTCTGGTGGAATACCCTTGGTCTGATGGGGAATACCCATACATATACCTGGTCTGGTGGAATACCTTGATTTCTACATTATTGCATGACCAGGACGTAAGGATGGGATGGAGGGGATGTGATGGATATCTCCAGACAAGGCGCTAGTTTTAACAGCACAATGTATGTTTCCCTTGAGAATCTGTTTGGAAACTTGAACTAGATCATCATAATGTTCTGCACCTTCTATAACTCCCCAAATCAAATGCTAGGTTATAATAAGTGTTTCAAATCATTATCAGAAGACCATGAATTACTCTATTATAACATTATATTATTGAAGTTATATAAAAATATCTATTACTATCTTAATCTTATTAAAATGTTTTAGGATCAGTATTGAAGCCAGATATTTCAGGTAGCTCAGGGGCATACAGTAGTTATTTGAATAGGAAGGGCATCTTCAAGATCCCTCAAAGTAAACTATGCAGGCAGTTTCCTACTTAATGAAAGATTCAAAGTCTTCCCCCAAGACCAATAGAAATTTGAAACCCTATCATCCTATAAATGCTAAAAACTGGGGTCCCAGTAGTTGATCAAACAAAGGGAGACAAGGTGAAGCAGGCCCTTCGCCTCAGCACTGAAGAGTTCACGGTTATTTCTGTGTCTCTGGGGATTTATATCACCTGCGGTCTCTCCTACAGGTGAGGAGGAAGACATTAAGAGCTCCAAGGTGATTCAGACACTATGAACTGGTCCTGAGATGGAAATGGGTTATCAGTGATTATAGTCCAGGAGAGTGTAATAAGGACAGAGGAGTGGCTTGAAGGGTGTCGATTCCACTTGCCCCCACCCAACCACACAAATTCCTCGGGGGTAAACACTTAAAGTTGATTGTATCCTCTTAGAAGCACTGTGGGATCATGTGTTCTTGCTGCTTCCCTTTGCAGCAGTGAGCAGTGATGGGTCACAGAGAGCAGGGTCACCTCCAAGTTCCCCTACTCCCAGGTGGTTTATGTGGAGAGCTATTTGTCTCATGAAGCTCCCTGGAGCTCAGGAGGCTGTCAGTCTATTAAAGCAAGGAAAAGAGAATTAGTAACACCCTCCTATTTTCAAGACATAATAACCTGCCTATAAATCCACCCAAGTCCTGTTGTTAATCTTTAGCTTATGTGAGAAGCAACTACTGTATTGGTGCCACATTGAGAATAGACCACTTTATTACTTCGGAAGCCATAAAATATCTCCCTAGTTAGAAGTGAGACTAATTCTCCAAGACTATTGGGGTAGACACATTTGGCTGGATGCCCTCTGCCCTGTGACTGGTTCAGAAAGCAGGATGGTCACCCGAAGGAGGAAAATATGGTTCTAAATGTTTCCAGTTTAAAATGTACCATCATGGGGCACCTGGGTGGCTCAGTAGGTTGAGCATCTGACTTTTGATCTTGGCTCAGCTCATGACCTCATGGTTCATGAGTTCAAGCCACATGTCAGGCTCTGTACTGGCAGTGCAGAGCCTGCTTGGGATTCTGTCTCTCCCTCTCTCTGCCCCTCTCCCACTCATGCTCACTCATATTCTCTCTCTCAAACTAGGTTTAAAAAATTAAAAAAATACAATGTGCCATCATAAAGAAAAGTAGGTCTTAGGGGGTCTACTGAAGAAAGCTTACATATATAAGGCAGTCTTTCCTAAATGAGATCCACAGAACTGGCATTTTGCAGGACTTTTGTAAAAGCAACAACAAAACCAAAAATGTTCCAAGGTCAAAGAGTTTATGGGCCTATATGGAATAAGTTTAAACGAATCACTGTTAAATTTATGGGCCTTATTGTGAATCTCTAAAAGATACAGGATAGATAATGCTTCCTAAATGTATTTGAGATATTTGATCATGGACAACCCTCTTTCCTTTCTTTTGAGAAGGATACCAAATAACATGTCCTGGCCTGCGTGCTAGTTAGAAAACAGCTTGTGGTATGTATATCAATATGAATTTGCAATAGTTTTGTAACTTTTGTGGTTATTTGAGTCTTAACAGAGTAAGGTATCTGTAAATTACTTCTCATAAGATATCATTTTACATCCTGTAAATCAAACTCCTCCTACTTCTAATGCATGGGTAAACAAAGTTTCTAATTTGTGGGAAAGGGATGATTTTGCCCACGGGCAAAGGGCTATTTGATTAGCCAGTAACATCCTGCTACAGTGAGGCAAATGTCCACCATCTGATCAGCATAAATGTTGTGTGCTCTCCTGTTACTGGGATTTATTTTTCCATATTATTTTAGGCATTTGGAGCCACATCTCCAATCATCTTTCCATAAGTGACTTCCCTGGACATAAGATAAAATGAATTTAATCATGAGAAAGGAAGAGAAAGACAGAAAAAGAAGACAGCCTGACCATCTGGATATGTTGGTCTACATGATTATTCATAAGACGACTCAAATAAGCAGATGCCATGGATAGTAATTAAACCCTTCTTATGTTCTCACTGGAATGTAAAAACAGCGTTTCTTTGGATGACAAAGGATCTGTGTCACATATTCAAGGGTAATCACAAAAAGGATAAATAATAACCCTGTTAATCATCAGAGAACAGGGACACTTTTGGTGGCAGCACTTTCTCAAGGTGATCACGTTTTCTTTACACACAGCTTGGGAAATGCTGGTCAGACCTCAAACAGTCCAGCCACTTGCCTGCACTCAGGCTTCCTGCAATCAGTTGGCATGTCTCTTGGGTCTGAAGAAATTTGTTTTTGTCCCTTCAGATAGTTCTACCGCCCAAGAGGTGGAGTTATAGGTACCCGCCAGGGGTGTTCAGTCTCTGTTCCGAAAGCTTTTTGAACTTGCAGAGGCTGTCCTTGCTGGAGAGAATGGTGTGCATTGCCTGAGCTGATTATATAGAAAGGTTGAGAGCCTCCATATGCCTTATACCAAGTCTGTGCGTGGCTTCGTTTCTTTCTCATTTCCCAAGAAAGGCAAATCAAAAGGGAAGGATTTGCTGCATGGGGCACATTGAGGGGCTACTTTTTCAGATAGTTCTGTGCACACAGCTTTCCTCATTTGGCCCACGTCCAAACCAGCCACCACAGGCAGTGTCCTCCACTTGTGTGGCTGTGGATAACATTTTCAACAAAGGGAAAGAGTCACAGTAGTGACATGATAGGGAAAACCACTGAAGTAATCTTATACCTCAGTCTCTCATGATTTTTATGCCTCATTTTTTTTTAAGTTTATTTTTATTTATTTCGAATGAGAGAAGGAAAGCAAGTGGGAGAAGGGCATAGAGAGAGGGAGAAACACAATCCCAAGCAGGCTTCGTGCTGTCAGTGCAGAACTCAATGTGGGACTCGAACTCATGAATGCTGAGATCATGACCTGGGCCGAAGTCAAGAGTCAGATGCTTAACCAATTGAGCCACCCAGGCGCCCCTTCTATGCCTCATTTTAAAAATGTACTTTCCAGTTGGTTTCTCACAGATTTAGGTAGATTTCATTCCATACCAACCATTTCTTCATAACCTACTGGGTCCTGCAGATACAGAGTGAGCAAAACAAGACAACTATCACTCCCAACCCTTGGCTCTATCAATAGGTGCTGGCTGTTGCTTTATAAATAATATCAATTAATACTTATTGAACGTTTAGAGTAAGCCACGTATCACTCTGATTCCATTGCCCCTCTTCATGAATCTCATTCCCACCCCATGGGCTGATACTGTTTTCCCCATTTTATAGATGAGAGAATAAGGAAACTTACAAATTGCCCCTAATAATACAACTAGTAAGTCGGGGAACCTGGACTTAACTCCAGAGCCTTGGATTTAATTAATATGCTTATTTCTGACCCTGAGTACCCCACCAGCAATAGTCAAGCTGGCTATGGAAATAGAGTCATCCAGGGGTACCTGATGTTTCTCCAAGACAGCCTTATTTCTTGTGTTTTCCCCCGTGTCCATTGTGCACTTGCTTTTGAAGTAATCTTGAAAGAACATGCATTCTCCTTGGGCTCCCTAAAAAAAAATTCAGAAACATCTTTTGGGAAGGTCTATACAAAATAGTAATTAAAATCCCAGCAAGTGGGACTAAATACACCTGATTTTAGTCCCTGTGTCACCATCTTAAGTAATGTATTAAATTTCTAGGGCTCCCATAACACAGTACCAAAGACTGGGTGGCTTACCCAATAGAAATTTATTTTCACACAGTTGTGGAGGCTGAAAATCTAATATAAAGCCATCCACAGATTTGATTGCTTCTGAAGCCTCTCTCCTTGGCTTGCAGGTGGCTGTCTACTTGCTGTGTGCTCACACGGTCTTTCCACTGTGTGTGCACCTCCCTGATACTTGTTCGTGTGTCCAAATGTCCTCTTCTTATAAAGACAACAGTCAGATTGAATTATGATACACTCCAACAGCCTCATTTTAACTCACTCACCTCTGAGTAAGTTAAAAAACAAATACAGTCAGATTCTGAAGTACTGGGGTTAGGGCTTTAGCGAATTTTGAGGGCATGTGATAGAGCCCACAGCAGGTAGTGTGCAAGTTACTTAACGGCTAACCCCCGGTTTCCTAATCTATACAATGGTGGTAAACATAGCACTTAGTTTCTTGACGATTTTAAGATCCGTTGTGAGGATTAAATGAGATTATTCCATATCTCTGCCTTAAACGTTGAACACAACAAACTTTGTGTGCTTTTTGCTCCTTTTATTTGAATGGGTGCCTCAGGCTTATCCATCAAGTTTCAGCTCAGGTATCACCCTAACTATTCTCTCATAGTGCTTTCAACCCCAGAAGCTGTTATTTTTCTTTATTGTATGATTATCCTGGTTATTCCACTAGAATGGAAACTCTCTATTTAGAGAAGGAGCTTTATCTGTCGGACTCACTGATCTACCAAACTTTTTTTTTTTTTTTTTTTTGGGACAGAGAGAGACAGAGCATGAACGGGGGAGGGGCAGAGAGAGAGGGAGGCACAGAATCCGAAACAGGCTCCAGGCTCCGAGCCATCAGCCCAGAGCCCGACGCAGGGCTCGAACTCACGGACCGCGAGATCGTGACCTGGCTGAAGTCGGACGCTTAACCGACTGCGCCACCCAGGCGCCCCCCAAACTTCTTAAAATGGAGCCTGACATATGTACAGGGTACTCAACAGATATTTCTGAGAGGAATGCATGAGAAACCTTTTCCAAAAAACCTACTTAGTGTTTAGCTATTTTCTTCATCTGTGGTCTTCATCAGACGTGATTGAGACCTTGTTCTTTTCCCATTCTGCCACTCCTGCTGACTGAACTTCCTGTTTCTAGCAGCTCTGACTCTCCCTCACATGGA
Source organism: Panthera uncia (assembly GCF_023721935.1). Classification (NCBI taxonomy): domain Eukaryota; kingdom Metazoa; phylum Chordata; class Mammalia; order Carnivora; family Felidae; genus Panthera; species Panthera uncia. Next base: position 98,877,150 of record NW_026057584.1, on the reverse strand, counting down.
GGCCATTACCTTGAAGAGTAAGCTTCCTCCTAAAGGGCTGCCTCACCACAACCTCAGGCAGAAGGTATACAGTTGTCCTGGTGCCCAGTACCACTCCCAAAGTTTCCAGCCCTGCTGACTCCCAGCTTCCTCCCAGTTTTCATCTGATTATTTATTGTCTAAAGTTAAATGAATTTGGAAACAGTACTCCATTGAGCCATTTCATGTCTTGGCATGAAATAAGTTATCAGGTCTTTTCCAACTTGATAATCTACTTGAGGGCAAGTATTCATAGAGAGAGAAGATAGAGTGTGTGTGGACATGGATGCTGGGTCCAGTGGAATGGGGGGAGCATTGGCAGAAAGTAGATAAGCTCCAGGTGCCTCCTGAAAACTGAAAACATTCCCTTAGTTTGCTCATGGCCAGTTCTAACAAAGCCTCTTTAAAATGCTTCCTCCCAAGCAGATTTGTTTCCTGTGGCCCCTGGCTCAGTAAAGGCATCATGCCCATCTGCTGGAGCACCTTCTGCTCCAACAGAAAACCAGGACCCTTCTGAGAGGTTTCCTTTTCTTCACCTCCTGTAATCATTTTGCCACCAGGTTATGTCACTTCTGCTTTTCCACCTCCAGGAGCATTTATTTGGATAAGGATTTCTCATCTGGATTCACACAGGAGGCTGTTGACAGGTCCCACTACAAGGACCTTCCCTATAACAATCCTTCACAATCCCTAATTATCCCAACCCCTATGGCATACCAGACTCCACAAGGACCTTTGTTTTCCATTTTCTCCACCTTCCCATATTTCACATTTTCTCATCAGGAGTAGCACTTTCTTTAACTTTTAATTTAAAAAAAATTCTGATTTGCAGAATAGTTGCAATGATAAAACCCAAGGTTTCTGTAGAACCCTTACCAATTCTATTGTTATATCATGTAAATGTGCTGTCACAAATAAGGAGTCAACATTGGTACATGAGTATTGACTAAACTCCACAGTTTCTAAGGAGTTCACTAGTTTTTACTTAATGTCACTTTTTTCTGTTTCAGGATCTTATCCAGGACACCACATTATATTTAGTTGTCATGTATCCTTGGCCTACTCTAGATGGTAACTGATCTGGGCTTTCTTTGTTTTTAATGACTTTGACAGTTTTGAGGAATAGTTGTCAGGTATTTTGTATAATATCCCTTAATCCGGATTTGTCTGATTTTTTTTTCTCATGGTTAGACTCAGGTAAGAGATTTTTGGGACCACAGAGGTAAGATGCCATTGTTACCATATCATATCAAGGGCACATACCATCCATATGACTTATAAGAGATGATGTAAAACTTGATCATCAAGGGTGGAAGAAATTTTTCATTGTCCAGGGTTCTTCCAGGTGGACTAAGAACTAAATTTAGAGAGTTAACAGGAGGAAAAAAAAATTAAGTTTTATTATGTACACATAAAGGCCCCATAATGCAACTGAGACCCAAACAAATTACCAAGGCAGGCTGTTTGTATACATTTTAGACAGAGACAATACACTTGTGAGGAATTGACAGGATGAAGGAAACGGATGTTTGGGAGCTTTTGTTGGTAAGGGATTCTAAGGGGAATTTGGGCTGAGGTAGTAGATTGTGAAAAGGTAACAAGGTTGGTTTTTACAGCTTTTTCAGCTTTAAAGTTCCTATCCAGTGATAAGGGTGTCTTTTTACTTCTTAGTACAGGGAGCAATACCTTTCATATGGGAGATTGGTTTCCTGCTTTCAGGGGGACAGAGGAGGGTCTGGGTGCTTTGGGGCTGACTGTTTCTCAAATAGCTTCAATCTGAAATAATCCATTTGTTACTGTGGTACATTTTGAGTGGACTTCTGTGGGCTGCTATAGTCATCTGGCCAAGATAGTGTTGGCTGGATTTCTCCACGGTAAGGTAACTTTTCCTTACCAACTTTTCATACTCTCTAAATTTTTTTTTAATGTTTCTTTATTTTTGAGAGAGAGAGAGAGAGAGAGAGAGAGAGAGAGACTGAGTGTGAGTGGTGGAGGGGGAGAGAGAGAGAGGGAGACACAGAATCAGAAGCAGGCTCCAGGCTCTGAGCTGTCAGCACAGAGCCTAATGCGGGGCTTGACCTCCCTCACAAACTGTGAGATCATGACCTGGGCTGAAGTCAGATGCTCATCCTACTGAGCCACCCGGGCGCCCCTACTCTACTCTTTAAAAGTGCAGCTCATACTCAATGGGAATGGGGGGAGAGGTTGTTAAGCCACATCTCTTGGAAGGAGAAGTATCTACAAAAATTATTTGGAATTCTCTATATGAGATGTGTGTCTTCTACTTTATTTCAAACATTTAGTTATATCAGAATCAATAGGATATTTATTTAATATTTGGGTTAGAATCCAATACTATGTTATTTATGTTAGTCCTGAAGTTGTTCCATCTTTGGCCATTGGGAGCTCTTCCAGGTTGGTGCTGTGTCTCTTTATTTGTGATCACTACTTTCTGGAACTACAAGATGTTCCAAAAACACACTATATATTCTTGCTCCACTGTAAAACCCTAAAACCCTGGTTCATTTTACTGGAAAATGGTATTATAAACCAAGATCTGGCCATTGGACATGCTTGTTGCTACCCAAGTGTCATTGCTTCTGTGTTTTCTCAGTGGACAGAATTAGGCAATATATTTATCTATACCGATCTACATATACACATATATCTGTAATTATTTCTATGTCTATTATTCTGTATCTATATTATGTATCTAAACATGAGTCCATACTGATGTTACTGACTCTAATCCTATTCCTTATGGCCCCTAGACGTTTTCCCCTTGCTTATCTGTAACTTCTATCTCCAACAGTGAGAAATATGTCACCCACCATCCACCATCCATTTACTTATTTATTCAGCTCCAGAATACTTTCAAATTAGTTTGAGAATTTTTAAGCCACACCCTCAGCTTAATCACCTAGAGTGTAGTCTGTATGGGCACTTTTATCATTGTCTCCTTCATCTTACCACTTCCAGTTAAAGCACTGTTTTCCAAAGTCATTCAAGTCATAAATTTGCTCCTTCAGGGAGGGTATGTCATAGATTCTTCTGTCACTTCCTGGATTCCATCTTGGTAGATTCCCTACCTCCTAGTTGACTTTTTTTTTAATTTGTATACATAAGTTTTACTCTCTGTGCTGTAAAGTTCTATGAATTCTGACAAATGCATAATGTCATACATCTGCCACTACAATACCATTGCAGATTTTAAGTACCTTAAAAATCCTTTAGGGGAACCTGGGTGGCTCAGTCAGTTGAACATCTGACTCTTGATTTTGGCTCAGGTCATGATCTCATGGTTTGTGGGTTTGAGCCCTGCACTGGGGATCTGTGCTGCCAGCATGGAGCCTGCTTGGGATTCTGTCTCCCTCTCTCTCTGCCCCTCCCCTTCCCACTCTCTCTTTCTCTCAAAATAAATAAATAAACTTTAAAAATTTCTCTATAGTCTCTTAGTTGAATACTGTCCCTTCAAACTCCTGGCGACCATTGGTATATTTCTATCCCTAGAATTTGTTTTTTCCAGAGTGTCATATGAGTTGAACCATACAATATATACCCCTTTTGGTCTGGCTTCTTTCATTCACTCATGTTCTTGTGGGATTAATAACTTGTTTCTTTTTATTGCTAAATAGCAATCCATTGTATGGATAGACCATAGTCTGTTTGCCTATTGAAAGAAGTCTGATTACTTCCAACTTTGGATGATTATGAATAAAGCTACTAGAAAGATCTATGTGCAGGTTTTCAAATCAGCTAAGTAGAAAGGTAGGAGAACAATTGCTAGATTGTATGGTAAGTTCATGTTAAACTACAGGCAACAACTTGAAGTTCTCTCCAAATGCACTGTACTCTCACCAACATGTTGTTCTTTCTGCCTGGAATGCTCTGCCCACCTTGATTGATAAAACAACTCCTCAAGGGCCTTCTTTTCTTGTATTTTTTTTCCCTTCATCCTTTGGACTAAGTTGGGGACTGCTATATAGAGTATGTAGAGTATGCATGCACCCCTGTATCTCATACATCATATACCACTATATTTTTTTTTATATACTTGTATTTCTCCACTATAAGCCTATGATCCCTTTCTGCAAAAGTGTCATATCTTTCATTTCTATAATCTCAGTTTCTAGTACTACCCCCAGAACACAGTGGGAGTCTCTTAATTGAATGTTAGATCATGTTCCTTGTAGAATACCACAAATAAGCTTTATCTACTTCCCCATTTAATTTTTTCAGGATCACCTGTGTTTGTTATGGGTATATTTGATATTTACATTTTGTTTGCAAGTTAACCTATACTTGGTATTATTCTGACTCATTTTCCTCTATATTTTATATGAATTTCTAGATGCATTTCATCCTTTTAAATGAAGAAAACACAGCCCAAGTCAATTTTCCCCTTTGCTGTTCAGGATTTCAGATATCCAAAGTTATTTTTCTAACACTGAATGTTTTCTCCTTTCTTTAAAAATGTAGGAAATAGATAGTTCTTAAGATTTATGATAGCATAAGTTCAGGAGGGAGATTCGACACCATCATAAGACAGTGTTAGTCGCTGGCTTCATTGCACACACACACACACACACACACATCTATATATATTTGTGTATATATATGTGTGTATAGATGTGTGTGTGTATATATACATATATGTATATCAAGGGTTGCGTGTATTTGTGTGTGTGTGTGTGTGTGTGTGTGTGTGTAGCTAGAGGTTAGGCAAGAGTAGGGAAGATACAAACCTGCAAAATTGTTCAAGCACGAGCAATATCCTTGTCTCTTTGAAGAGCACTTATATGCCCTATTAACATTAGGGCATCAAGGGGGAACTTAAGCCCTTGATCATATTATCAAAGCAAAAATGAACAAAGAGAGAAGTAATAAAATAAGGTCTCTTCCTTCCTAAATGAGTGGAAGAAATTATTTAAAAGGCCTTGGGCAATCTTGAGCTCAAAAGTTTGTTCATTTCTCTAAAGGCGCATATTCTGAAAGAAGTTAAGTCTTTATTTTATATTATTTATACACACAGATCATTTTTGCTGATATCAGGAGAACATGATAGCACTGAAGTTTCACAGCCAGGTGTGATCTGACCTGGCTGATGCTGGTGCTGGTGATTACCTCAGCCTCTCTCAGCCACTCTTATCATGAAAACAGGGGAAGCTGGGGGGAAGGGGAAGGGGAAGGAGGATAGAAAAATGCCTCAAAGTCTTATTTTCAAGAAGCCACCAACCCCAGCCCCACACCACCTGACAGCCAGCATCATACATGCAACTGTAGGCGGTGAACTTAAGTTTCTGGGGGAAAACAGGAAACACTTTATAATCAAGGTCAAAGCCAAAAGATGATCTTCCAGTATGGAGCCCAGGCACACTAGGGTGGCTCAGTCAGGGTGCTCAGGAACAGAGAAGCAGTAGAGGAAACGCCCAGTGACATGAGAGAGTGCAGGCCCTAGGTCCACACCAGCCTTGTTTACGGTTTGGATAGAAGTGAGTTATAAAACTTCTCTTGCTTTAGTTGAATAATTGTAACTTGGAGAAGACAAAAATATGCCTATTTCCTAGAACTGCCATGAGGAATGGATGAGTTACTCTGTTTGAAACACTTAGACTAGTCTGGCACATCTCACACTCAGAGTGTCAGCTGCTCTCATTCCTTTTCCAGCTTGTCCTGATGGGAGTGCTTCAAAAAGCCAACTGCTCACTTCAGACTATGGGGCATCTCTATTGTTCTGTGTTAATTGAATCTTCAGGCCTTTGTTCCAAAGAGGCACTATAAAAAGATGACAGCTCTCTCTCAATATTGATCCAAAGGAAAAGGGATATTTGCTGAGTCCTGCCTGCACAACTCAAAGGAGAGGACAGAAATCCCTTTTTTTCTTTTTGTTTTTAAGAATCAGGACCAGCAAACTCTGAAGCATCACTGAAAAGAATTGTCAAGAGTCCATAATCATTGCAGTTTGCTCGTATTTATTGTTTTTATTTCCTGTGTCTCTGCTGTGATGCTTTAAACCAAATGGCCTATGCACTTATCTTCAGAGTTGCCACAAAAGCTTGCAAGTGGTACATTGCTATGGGGTTCTGTGGAAACAGAAACTTGGGAAGAGAGAAGATAGTGGGTAGTTATTTTTAAAAATTTTTGAAGTTTATTTATTTATTTTGAGGGAGAGAGTAAGTAGGGGAGGGGCAGAGAGAGAGAGAGAGATGGAGAGACAGAATCCCAAGTAGGATCGGCACTTGTCAGTGCAGAGCTGATACTGGGCTTGAACTCACAAACCCTGAGATCATGACCTGAACCCAAATCAAGAGTTGGATGCTTAGCTGACCAAGCCACTCAGGTGCCGTGATAGTGGGTGGTTCTGATGGGAGAAGGAATCGGATTAAGAATCTGCAGCCCCTACTTGAGAATACAAGGGATTGCTTGTAGGCTTTGCTTTAAACAGGCTGTGGGGTTGGCTCCTTGACTTAAAACATTCTTCTATTCTTTGTTTTTAGGTAAGGGGCGGGAGGTGGGAAATACACATGACAAGGAGCAAGTTATTTTAGGGGTATTAGCAAAAAAAATCAGTTGCTTATTTTCCTTTCTTTTCTGGTGTGAGTGGAATAAGTGCAAATCCAGACAGTCTATCAAAGATGAGTAGGCAAAGAGACCCAGGGGTTACCACATTTTGACATAAACTGTACTCTATGTTGATAAAAGGAGCTGATCTGCATTGTGCTGAATCCAATCTTCCTAATCAATTATTGATGGTTGGTGGGGAGTGATAAATGGCCTGCCAGTGAGGAAATCACACTGCTTCAGCTCAGCATGGAAACAGGTGATGGGATTTTCAATAGACACAATGAGACCTTTCCGCTGATATCCAATATTGCTAAATTTCTTTCTAAGGCTACTGGGACTTCAGTTTAAAATATAAGAGAGTTTATGAAGCCAAAACATTAAACGTCACCAAACAAAAAGGAAAATTACTTATACTAAATAGCATCCTCCTTCTCTAAATTTGTAAAGTGATTAATGATGATGTGATTTAAAGTGTATCTAGAAGACAGAATAAAATAGAGAGAGAGAGGGTATCTTTCTGTTCTGCTAATTCTTTGCTGTGACACCTTAGACTTTAATATCCCTGTGCCTCTGTTGCCTCATCTGTAAAGTGAGGATATAATATACTAATGAAAAGTAAACAAGTTTGCACAGTCTTGCACAAAATAGTACCAAACAGGTGTTAGTTCCCATTCTATTGTCAGTGGTGAGGATTTCCTTGTTGCCAATGGAGCAGTGATTCAAAACTTTGGACATAAGAAATTACCTGGATTGGGCACCTGGGTGACTCAGTTGGTTAAGTCTCTGACTCTTGATCTCAGCCCAGGTCATGATCTCACAGTTCATGAGTTTGAGACCCACATCGGGCTCTGCACTAACGGTGCAGAGCCTGCTTAGGATTCTGTCTCTCCATCTCTCTGCCCTTCCCCACTTGTGTGCACACAAGTGCTCTCGCGCTCTCTCTCTGTCAAAATAAATAAACTTTAAAATTTTTTTAAAAATTACCTGGAGCATTATGAAACAATAGATAAGAAATATAAATTTAAAACTTCCCGAATCCCACCCGACTCAAATCAACTAAAGCAGAATGTCTATGGAGAGGACCAGCACTTTGTACTGTAAGGATACCTCTGAGTAATTCCAATCCTCCATGAAATTTGGGGAACTGATTTACAGCAACCTTTACTTCCCTGATTTAGGCAACCTTTCTGTTCAAATAACTTTACTTTAAGAAGTGGAGTTCAAGCTTTCTGGTGCCTCCTACAGTTTTTTATTTTGTATTCTTCTCGCTCTAATTCCTGGATCTGGGTATGCCCAGGTGCCCAGGCACTTGGCCCCCTGTCCCTCTAGATAACAGATACTACAGGATAGCCTTCCATGCTCAGCCTCCTCCAACTTCCTGCCTGCACATGGAGGTTAAGTGAGGTCTGTGCAGGAAGAATGGAGATCCTGAGGAGTAGGTTCTGGGAGAAATATAGAAAACCCTAATGTATTCTCTAATCTGGCTTTGTGGTAACAAACTCATTTCACTTCTTGTGCTTCTCTTTCCCCGAGGCCCAGAGTTCCGAGGTGTACGCACAAAAAAGTATAATTTTATATGAAAAGTATAACAACAATGTAGCAATTACTAATTTAGCAATCTTTCTATCCTTTCAAAAATATTATCAACTACAAACACTGTGATCTTACAGGACATTAAACAATTTTGAATACTTAAGAGGAATAACTTTCTACACTCATTCTTGCTTACCCTGTGAGGTCTTTCTAGAAATTAAGCCCCAGAGGGAAGATAATTTGTATATTTAAGGTAGAGAAAAAGCGTAGGAGAAAATAATGCACTTACTCTCTTTCTCTTTATGTAGCAGGTTCTTACTAATATCTCTCACAGCTCAAATGTCTTTTAAATTAACTGGTATTCCAGTACTTATACAATGTCAAGAATAGATTTTGTTTTAGTATAATTTGGTTGAGTTCTACTTTTGTCTTAGGGGTCTTTATACTTTCTTGTAGCTTTTCACACTTATAGAGACAGATGTAGGAATTTGGTCAGATAGAGGGGTATTCACGGAGACAAAATTTCATGTAGAAGAGACTGGAATTCAGGAGATACCATACACTATCCCCCAAAGCCCTTCTTTTCTATGTGATATGGCAGGAAGTTTCCAATGCAATATAGCAGGGATTATGAGAAGAATGTCTTCAAAGACAGACTGCATTGGAAATGGATTCAGTTATATAACCCTAATGATGTTAAGAATGAAAGAGTTAATACCAATGTAGCCACAGACAGCAAGTGAGGCTTCAGAACAAGCCATTGATGCAAAATAATAGGAAAGAAAATATATTGAATTTTTCTAATATTCTCATCCAAAGTAACAGCATGGAGAGAAATGTCGGTCTTTAACTATAAAGAGAGAAAAAGCATTTCAAAATTATAAACAGTGGGATGTCAAATTTATCTTTTATTAGAGACATAAATGAATGATAAACTCTACAATAGGGCTATTAAGAGATTTGTTTATACAAATATTGGAATTTCAAAAAGGATAATTTAGACCAAAACAATCACCAATGCATAAGACAAAATGGTAAGAAGACTGATCCTTTTATGACAAGGGAGATGTCAGATTTTGAATCTTACCACTAGTTTCCTCAGAAATCAGTTAACAAAGTCTTAATACACTTAAAAATTATATTTCATATTTAGAATATAGCATGCAGCTGATCTTTCTTTTGAAGCACTAGGGTGTTCTTTTCAGATTTTTTGTTCAACTTGCTGATTCCTTTCTTGTGCACCTAGCATGGTCCCTGACACACACCTCTCTATTTCATTTGGGACCTGTTTTGACTGTATTTGGCTGCTGGGGTCCATTGGGTCGAGGGCCAAAAAATCTCTTAAGAGTATTATTTTCCTTGGCTCTTCACTGGGGCTCATGCCCACCTTTAGAGTGTTGTCGATGGAGGAAGTATCACAAGTGGTGGATAGCACCATGGTTTCCAACTTCTGTGGACCAGCTGGGAGTGACAGCCAGGGTGTAAATACCCTGTCCAAATACCAGGAATGTGTCTTATGCTACCATGGCATTTCAAGCTTGCAAAATTTAAGGTAAAAAGGAATCAGTTCAACGTTTTCATTTCCTCTCAGTTTCATGGGGGCCAAGTTCCCCCCATGATCAATAATCTCCAAGGTCAAGCACTTTTCAGGATGAGCAATTTTCTGTTCCTTGTCATGGGAAAAGAAAGGTGCTGCTGCTGTCTCCAGGCTCTCCAAGACCTGTAGCTTCGATTTCACTATCTGCAATCAGCTTCTAAAACGTTGCAAACAAATCTTGTAAGACTCTTTCTATAATGCAGACTCTGATTCACAGATTGGGATGGGACTGGAGAATCTGCATTTGTTGCAAGCGTCCAGGTGAAGCTTTTGCTGCCAGCCTACTTGCTACTGAATTGGAAAGAGCTAAGGCATCTACCCTCTAAGTCCAAGTGCTAAGTAGCTATTTAACTCCCATGGATCAGAGCTGGAGAGAAGCCTGTATATGCGCAGACTACCATCTCCCAAAAGTCTCCCACATCCCTAACCGTATTTAGAACCAGAATTTTAGCCTGAATTAAAATCTCTATCACAGTAGAGATAATACAACCAATTAATCCCACTGTTTAAGGTAGGGAAAATAATGCCCATTTCCTGGGTTTGCTTATTAGAATTATGTAAGAATTTGTGTTAAAGTGTCCCATAAAGAGAAGCACAAAACAATCGTAATGGTATTTTTGTAGTCATTATTAAAATGTGAAATTCCATGGTTTCTGTGAGTGTCTGACTCAGAATTAAATACTCTTGCTTTCATGAGGGTCTAAGAATGCCAATCTTCAAATTCTGCTTGATACAATGACAGTGTCTCCATTTCTATGCTGGGTGAAAAAGAAGAAAACCTGGTCAATATCTTACTTAGAGTAAACCACAACATAAATAAAAGATTGCTTTAGATTTACACCAAGCATCCCCTTTACAAATAACAAATCCAATTCTTAAGATGTTACCTGTTTTCCATCCTGGTAAAGCAGGGTAATAGCTTTTTGGTGTGGCTATCTCTGTTTCCTGTCTAAACTGAAGAGAACCAGGGTGACTCAGTCAGTTAGGTGTCAGACTCTTGGTTTCAGCTCAGGTCATGATCTCCCATCTCCTCTCAGACTCTGTGCTGACAGCATGGAGTCTGCTTAGGATTCTCTCTAAATAAATAAATAAATAAATAAATAAACTTAAAATAAAGTGGAGAGAACCAGTGCTCAGTGCACCCTAATAATCAGGATATGATGAATACAAGGAAAAGCAGAATAATCCTGAGCTTTTGTGTCTGAGTTTTCTAGGAGACTGAAGAGTATTTACAGTAAAAGTAAACGAGAAGAACCACCTAACTCTATGCCTCATTATGCCTTACTACTACTTGTCCCTAAAATCTAAGGAACAACTTCAGAATATGATTGGAACAAAGAATTTAATGAAGTTAGGAATGGCTTGAAGACCTCACTAAGCCAAACTGAAGCACAAAGGAAGGCAGAACATCACTGGCAGAGTTTGTGTCAGAACTGAAGTGTTGGACACTGAGACAAGTGTTTTTTCCAATATTCTACAGAAATGCTACATGTCATAATGAGTTCGTGTTTGACCCTTTCAAATAATGTAATACATTCTTAGATTATATCTTAGCTTTCAGTTCCTTCAACAGAGTTTATTGGTGATAGCATAATTATTTGGGGTGGTGTGCATATTACAAATCTTTGGATACAGAAAAATAGCGTATCAAGAACCCCATCAGGAACTCTAAGGATGACTAAATCCAGGGAATTAAAGTTATTAGCTCATTTTCTCTCTCCTTTCTCTCCTATGGCTCTTTCCTTGTTTCCCTCTCTCCTACTTTCTCACCTCTGCTGCATTCCCATGATGAACTAGCAGTTATACTCTCTTTCATGCTGCTTTAATTGTTTTTAAAACGGCATACATTGCTTTTAAAGCTGAAGGGTTTTGCCATAAACCAGGGAATAAAGCCAGTTGGAATTCTATGACCCAAGAGACAGGAGAGGTATTTGTATAACACTCCAGCAAAAATGTCCCAAAGGAGGATTCTAATTAGCTCGGCTTGGCTCAGGAGCTCATCTGGGGACCAATCAACATGGTCGGGGAGATGGAATATGATGCTTAGCTCCCCTTAGCCTGGGTTACAGCCCACATGTATAGAAGGAATAGCGCCATATGTCTGTTTCCAAAGAAGTAGGGATGCAGGTGAGAAAAGACACCAAGAAACCATATGATGCCTTTGCTGGCTCTCAAGTTAGAGCTTGTAGGCTGATACATCCAAGTGGAGAGCCAGTTCTGTTCAAACCTGGAGCATCAGTGAGAAGCCTCTATTACTTTTACACCCAATTCCAATTACCAGCCCTCGGTGAGATGATCTTCGAAAATTTATATAGAGCTCAAAATCATGAGAAAATGTGACCAGTCACAGACTTAGGAATCAAACAACACTTCAAACTGTAATTGAGCCACCTACCTACCCGTTTGTAGCTCTTTTGAGTAAGCTATGTAATATTTATGAATGTCTACTTCTTCCTCTACAAAATGGGAGTACTGTATTCATCTTCCCACTGTGTGAGGTGATTCCTAACAGCATGGGAACTCTTGTGCTCTCCTTACTTGCTTTCCATCCTCCATGCCTTCCAAAGGGACTGGGGAGTTTCTAGGAGACCAGAGGAGAGTGCTCCAGTGCAGCGTGCAGAAGGATGAGTTCACACAAAGAATAGAGGATCGCAGACTGAAAATGGTTCGAGTTCCAGCCCCGTGCTGGCAGTGCGGAGCCTACATGGGATCTTTCTGTCTCTCCTTCTCTCCTCTGCCCCTCACCTGCTTGCTGTCTCTTGAAATTAATAAATAAAAGAAGAAAAAGAAATCAACACCGGTTGGAGAAATAAACCTGTGAAAATTGTAGGTAACAGTGAATACCAACTGTTGGTAACAGTGAATACCAAATGAAAGGACAGTTGGGTGCTATATGAAAATAAAGGCAGGCCTTCTAAGGCTCATATTCAGCGGATTTCAGCCGCACTTGGGCCTCATCCTGAGTCCATGTCATCAAATCCATGGAGTGGCCGGTCCTTGACGATTGATGAATCACTGCACAAAGTATGCATGCAGGTGAAAATGGATTCCAAGGGCAACCTTAAATGTGGAAAAAGCCACTGGAAGGTAGAAATGTTAGGGATGTTAGTTTGCTCACATTGCCTTCAGATCTAGGAAGGAAGGCATGAAGTGAATTGACTTGCAATATATGTTGTGAAGTAGCATTGTTTTTAAGACCTAGACCTCAACCCATGAATTTTGTACCAAAGCAAGTCCACAGTTCCTTGCATACCCATAAGAAGAATCTAGATCCATCAGCTGTCTCCCCCAAAGTGGTAAACATGATCCAATAATTCCATTCTCAACATTATTTTGGTCAATGTGGTGATTGTTTTGGTTCAGACCTGTGCCATTTTACTTGTCTTCTTTTTCCATATATTTGTCAAATTAATGACTACACTAAGAATACCTAAACTTTACCCATAACCAAAGCATAGCACTGACAATTTTACGGGAGAGAAAAGGCTACATGTAATTATGATATGAGAATCTACTTGTCAATGCTAAGATTTTAGGAAATGTAAGAAAAATGAACATGATAAACCAATGGTGAACTGGCAGTTATATTGTCCCTAATGTTGGCCTTATTTGTTGTTTTGTTGTTGTTGTTGTTGTTGTTGTTGTTGTTGTTTAATGGTATGTATTTCCACCAAAGCTGAAATCTTTGATAGGAAATCCCATGGAGTCAAATGGTGGGATAACTTCTAACTTTCGATTTATACATCTTAATTTGTCTATGTAAATTAATAGTTCTAGTTCTTATACTTAGGTCTTTTGTAGGCGAGCCGTTATTCAGCAAGTTTATGTTAGTAAAACAAAATTTAAAAATATCACAAAGGCAGTGAGATCATCTTGGTCAATGATCAAGAGAGACTCTTTTTCCTTGCCAGATTCTAATTTGATTAATACATTTTTTCAATAAAGCATTAAATGAAATGTTCATCAATGTAAAGACGTCAGTTGAAAGAGGATTTAAAATGTCTCTTTATTTCCTAGTCATTAAATCATAACAAGTATTGTCTATATTCAATACCTCTGTAAAGCCTCCACTTTATTTTTTTAAAAAATGTTTATTTATGTATTTATTGAGAGAGACAGTGTGTGGGGGTAGAGAAGGAGGCAGGGAGAGAGAGAAACCCAAGCAAGCTCTGTGCTGTCAGCATGGAGCCCAAAATGGGGCTCAGTTTCACAAACCATGAGATCATGACCCAAGCCAAGATCAAGAGCCACCCAAGATCCCCAACCTTCTTTAAATGCTTAAAATATCTGAGCAGACTTAGCACCCATCTTGTTTTTTAGGAACAGAGGAAAAAAGGAGTCTATCACCAGATCTAAGTGGATGACCATATACTACATATCCTTTTAGAAAACCAAGATGATTTAAATGTTCCTTTCTTAGGATGCTTCTAAATCTCTAAGGGAAATGTCACAACATAGCATGCAGGCAGATTTTTTATAACCTTCTGTTACATTTAAAAATATATATATAATTTTTTTCCATATTCTTATCCTAGGTTATCTGAGGGATGGAAGAGCCTAAGATTTTCTGTTCCAAGCTTTCTTATTGACTCTTTCCAGGAACTTGTTTATAAAAGAGGACACATTATCAAACAGGAAGATGGTCAAGGTCTAGCTTACTAAGGCAAGAATCTTCCATTTTTCCCAGGAAATACATGTTATTTTAGCTTGCAAACTTTGGGATTTCTGGTTTTGCTTTTTAAAGAATCTCAACAGTCTTATTAGTATTGATTAGGACATTAAACAATATAGGCCCATCCATCCTATGTTTTCACACTTTTTTTCCTGGTGCTCTGTTAATAAACACATTTTTTTTTCCAGGACTGGTTAATTAACTCTTTCTCATCCATCAATAAACTAGATGGAATTATCATCATTTTACCTTCTTTTGGTATTTGGATTATAATGTAATTTTGAAATGCAGCTTATATTCTAGATAGACCATTAAAAGGGATTGAAAATATTTAATAAAAATAGAGAATGGAAAGTTTTATCAGTTTTGGGGGGCAAATGGTCTTTGGTGGTTTTGTTCAGTAATGTTACCATGGTATGTATCATACTTACAAAAGAACAGTGGGTATACAGAAAAACGTGGCAAATATACACACAGGTGTTTAAAAAGACTTTTATGTTCATCAGGTTAGCAGAATGAATGAACGAAGTTAATGAATATTTCTGACCAAATATCAGACATTTTATGATAGAAATATGCCTCAAAATTCTCAGGTGGTACAATCAGGTCTTCTATAGAAATCGCATAAGGTCTTCTCTTTGGCCCCAATTATTTTATGAAATCTGAAGCTCCTTTTGCAGTACAAAAAAAAAAAAAAAAAACAATTCAGAAGAGAAAGATATGCAGGCTGGAGGGAGAATATTTTCCTATCTGTGACACATTATAAAAATGTAAATTAGATGGCAGATTATTGCTCAGAGATTGCAAGCTCTTTCAAAGGAAATAGAAGTGTGTAACATGCTCATATTTGAGAATGCATGGGAAGCTATTAAAATTTTAATATTTCAGTCTAGGAACAGCACACGAGATTCAATATATTTAGTGAACATCCTCACAATTAACTACTGGGAAGATGAAATCGCATCTTTTTATGAAGACGCAACATGACAACCGTGGTCAATTGGATACTTTTTAAATATTTTTCCCCCTTGGAGGCCTCCAGAGTTACACTGCCTGAAGGAGTTGCCAAAGAAAAGGAGAGGACTGTGAGAGAACAGAATAGAACAGAATTGAATTGAATCTTGTAGAGTTGGTTATACTGTTAACAGACTTGGCATCCTTGCTGACTTACCCGTGACTGACTCATGAGTATGCTCCCATAATAATGGCAGATGATAATGATCCACTAGTGTGGAAATAATAAATTACAGTAGAGACATTTTTATAATCAACTACACATGGACCATTACAATATTTGCTCTTAGGACTCAAAAGGGTTAATAAGTGGAAATTAAATAGTGTCCTTATACTCATCTTGGTTCTTTCTCTCAGCCTCTGGCCCCATAAGCTTTGAGATGGGGAAGATAAGAAAATATATATGAGAATGAGAATGAATTGTTATTTGCATTTATTTAAAAACAGATCTAGGGTACCTGGGTCTCTCAGACAGTTGAACATAAGACTCTTGATTTTGGCTCAGGTCATCATCCCAGGGTCATGGTATCGAGGCCAGTGTTGGGCTCTTTGCTGAGCGTGGAGCCTGCTCAAGATTGTCTTTCTCTACCCCTCTCACTCTCTCTCTCTCTAAAAATAAAATATAACTAACTAAATAAATAAATAAAACAGATCTGGAGCCTATAGAAAACTGAGCACTGGTTGAACAACTTGAAGTTTTTATTTCTCAATATATTACACCACTCTGGACAGTGCGCCTTTGATTTTAATTAAGCTTACATTTTGTTCTGGCTGAGAATATCATTGCCTTTCTCATCCAATGACTTGTCTTTTCCACTTTCCTTTTGATTCCTTTTGATTCCTTTTGATTTCCTATTTTCTTTTAGATCTCTACTTGATCTCACTGATTACTTAGATTCTCAGAAAAGAAATAGCACAGGATGGGAAGTAAATCAATAGGCAGTAGGAGTTTTACCCTCTGTCATTTATATTTTATATTAATGAGCTCCAAGCTAATGATGAATTTGGGATAAAGATGGTCATGATTTCTTCCCCTAGTTCTGCCCTTCTTCCAGTGTCCCTCCTCTCATAAATGGCACCACTATTCACCCATTTGTTTGTATAAAAACCTTGGAATTGTCCTCGACTTCTCACTTTTTTCTTACATCCAATCCATCAGCAAATCGGCCAACTCCATCCTCAAAATCTATTTGGAATCTCTCCATGTCTCACTTCTTTCTCTCCCACCATCTTAGTGGAAGCCATTATTATCACCCACTTTAATTAGTGCCTTCTAAGTGGTTCCCTTGCTTCTGCTCTAATCCCTTTATATTTTATGCATCTCACCTTAACTAGCCAGCCAATAAGTTCTTTTTTGTTTTGTTTTGTTTTTTTGTTTTGTTTTGAAGTTTATTTATTTATTTTGAGAGAGAGAGAGAGAGAGAGAGAGAGAGCAGGGGATGTGCAGAGAGAAAGGGAGAGAGAGAATCCCAAGTAGGCTCCACACTGTCAGCACAAAGCCCAGTGCAGGGCTCAAACCCACCAACCGTGAGATCATGACCTGAGCCGAAAACCAAGACCCGTATGCTTAACCTACTGAGCCACCCCAGCCAATGGCTTCTCATTATACCTACAATAAACTCAAGCCCTTACCATGACCTAGAACTCCACACTTGATCTTGCCTTTTACTTTCTTAACGTTTCATTTCCACTTGGTATACTCCAGCCACAATCTTGCTTGTTCTTCCTCAAACATTCTAAGAAACTTCCTGCTTTAGAGGCTTTTCACTTTATATTCCCTCTGCCTGGGAAGTGCTTCTACAGAAATATACATGTTTTTTTCACAACTCTGACTTCATTAAGACCATTGTTTAAAAGTCACTTTTTCAGAAGAATCTTCCCTCTTCACCTAATCTAAAATGGCATTCCAACTCTTCTCTATACCTGTTCTCTTTTTTTTTCATAGAATTTCTTACTTCTTGACATATACATTATATATTGATTTACTATCCCTCTTCTCCACAAGAATTTATGTTTTAAGCCTTTAGCAACCTCTATGTTACATGCAGTGCTATATCCCTATCCCCAAAATAAGTGATTCATTTAGCATATATTAAATAAATACTTATTGAATGAATAACTGAATAGGCTATTCATAGGTTATCTCTGTGACATGTTAGAATTACATATTTGTTCCTTCCTCACTTTTAGCCTAGGATATAACTACTATAAAATCAGGTTTTCACTCTATCCAACTTTCTGGACAAGATAATCAGAAACCAGAGGAATCTTTGCCCTTTTACTTTTATTATCATGACTAGAAAAAAAAAATACTTCATAAAATTGAAAAAAAATTAAATAACACTAGTCACCCCTCTTACTGAAAATCTAAGACCAAAATACTTTCATTTCTTCCTTTCCTTCTTCCACAAAAGATATGGTGCTGAGAAAATGACAGATAGGTCACTGATGGAATTACTTAGTACTTCCTGAATGAGGATGTAATTTTTATATCAGGCATCAATAGTCTATGTGGCTCTGGGGATTGAGCTGGATGTTCAGTTTCTATTTCTGGACTTCTGACGGGTTTGTTGGGTGACCTTTGGATAGTTAATGAGTTACTAGTGTTGACAAGGATATGGTAAAGATTGATGATATGGATTCTATAAATTGCTCAGAACTCTTTGGAGAAAATTGTATGCCACTTTCTTTCTCATATTTAATGGCTTTGTATTATTAAACAACCTAGAAGACAGACATCCACATCCATTAATGACAGAATAGTTTCTATCAGACCGATATCCTTACTTTCAACAACTGTAAAAGCTATTTAAAATGAATTTTGCAAAACCTTATATCTTAAAGATACAAGATTCGGAATCAACACATCCAGAATTTGAAGGACCAACATCCCAGAGAGAAAAGAAATACATTGAGGAGAGTCCAACATTCTTTACCACTTTTACATTTGAGATATTTGCTGATTTTTAACCTGTGAATGATGATAGGGCTAGAGGCCAACTGGCAGATTAGAAACTAAAAATATAAGTAGCACTTTGGTACTCTCATGTCACTAGAGTGAAAAATAACGAGAGTTCAGGGCTAACCAAGAATGAGGAGACCTGATCAATATTCCAGACTTTGATTTGCAACTACTGCAAATCCACACCATAGGAAAGAGGGCAAACTAAAAATGTTTTAAACTTTCAGAAAGGGTCTAAACTTTCTCAAAACTGTCTTCAATTTTGGGTTAACTGTTTCTACCATAACTTCCCACCAAGCAAAATAAATCCTCTCCAAAGGAAGATAACATCATATAGAATCATTGCAAGTTTATAGACACAACTGCTTGAATACCATGAAAATTACCAAATATGCCAGTGGTCGAGACCAGTTGACTAAAATAGAACCCATAGATGATCCAGATACTGGAATTATAACAAGGCAAAGACTTTAAGAAATTTTGAGAGATTTTAATATATTCTAGATACTTTAATATGTTACACTTTTAATATATTCTAGATACTTCTTTTATTATAGACATGAATTGCAAATATTTTCTACTAATCAGCAGCTCATCTTTTAATTTTCTTAATAGTACCTTTCAAAGAACAAAATATTTTAAGTTTGATGAAATCCAATTTATTCTTGCATGGGTTGTATTTTTGGAATATGGTTTTAAGAAATCTTTGCCTAACCCTAGATAACAAAGATTTTCTCCTCTGCTCAGAGAAAAGGCAATATAAAATCATAATGAAAGGATGAGCTAATAATGAAAATTTTAAAATGCACTATTTTGCATTAGTGAAAATAGTAGATTAAAGCCACCACTATCTCCAGATTTTAAAAAAGAAGATAAAATTTGACATTTATCATGTTGACAAGCCATTTATAGGAAACAACTTCCTTAGTCTGATAAAGGTTATATACTAACAAACCTACAGCAAATATTTTCTTTAATGGTTAATACTGAGTCTGCCCCCCATGATCAAGAACTACACAAGGAGGGAATACCTGAGTGGTTCAGTTGGTTAAGCGTCCAACTCTTGGTTTTGGCTCAGGTCATGATCACACGGTTTGTGGATTCAAGCCCCATGTCAGGCTCCATGCTGACAGTGCAGAGCTTGCTTGGGATTCTCCCTCTCCCTCTTTCTCTGCCCCTCCCCTGCTCCCTCTGCCTGTCTCTCTCTCAAAATAAATAAATACACTTAAAAAAAAAGGAACTATACACAGAGACCCACTATCATTATTTCTACTCAACATTGTGCCTTAGCCAGTGTAGTAGACAAATAAAATGAAATAAAATAAAATAAAATAAAATAAAATAAAATAAAATAAAACAAGTAAGCTTTAGAGAGGAAGAAATTAAAATCCCCCCCCCCCCTTTGTATCCAACCTGACTGGGAGCATATAAAATCCAAAAGAACCTTTGAAAAAAGGGACTAGAATTAATATGAGAGTCTTACAAAGTAGTTGGATGCATATTTATAAAAATACGAAAATATTTAAATATATATCAGAATGAAGCAGAAGATAAAAATTAGAGTATAGTATTTAGTGTTCTATCAAAAATATGAAACACCAAGAATAAAATCTATACTGAAAAATAAAAATAAAAACAAAAATAATTTAAAAATTACAGACTTGAAGTAATGTAAAGATATTTACTGATCAGAGGACACAATATTATAAGGCTGTCAATTCTCGATGAACTTATTCTTAGATTTAATGTAATCCTAGTGAAAATCTCAGTAGGTTTATTTGTGGAGGTGGGAAGGTGGAGCAAGGGGTAATAGCAAGTAATGGTGAGGATATTGAGTAACTCCATGGGACTTTCCTACATTGCTGGTGGTAATCTAAATTGGCTCAATCATTCTGGAACATTATGTGTCTGTATCCTCTAAAGAAGAGTATAAACACACTCTATTATCTAGTATTTCCTCTCATATGACAGAAATATATAAACATGTACAGCAAAAGTCATACAATATATCCATAGAAGCCCAATTGGTAATAGTGAAAACTGGAAATAACTCACATGTCCATCTGTAATAGAATATGTAAGTAAATTGCAGTCTATTCAATGGAATAGTATATAGCAACAAGAAAGTATATATTACTGAGGCACCTGAGTGGCTCAGTCTGATTTTATTTGTATAAAATTAAAAGTCAAAATGAACTTATGGAAATAAAAGTCACAAGACTGGTAATCTTTGGTGTGGGAGTGAGAAGAGTGAGCTAATGATGAGCAGTGGGGACAAGGGAGGATTTGGGGATCTGGTAATCTATGTTTGGTCTCAGTGATGAAGGTTACATCAATGTATTTACTTGCGAAAATTCATTCAGCTATATACTTTTGCATACTTTTAAATGCAATTTAAGTGAAACAGTTACTTTAAAAATACAACAAAGCAACTACATAATTCCTATTAATCTAAAAGTATAGTTTCTGGAACACTCTGTGGAATCTGATCAAGTTTCGGTTATTCCTGTGAGCACTGTGTGGGTTATCAATCATCTTTGAAAAAATAATCCCAGATGGATTTCTCTATATTATTAATGCCATTCTTCTTTGCCTGTGCATCATTTTGATGTTTGCATTTGAATTTCACAATTAACAAACACAGAAAACAATTTGGAAGGCATAGCGTTTTCAAAAACTACTTAGGTAACATATGCCAAGACAAGCATACATAAATTTCAGATCATCAGCCTCTTGGGATTTTCTGTGTTTTCCTTTCAGGCTTAGCAACAAAATAAGAAGTTGATGATCTCATAGCGTATTGTTTCTTTGAGAAATAACATTTCTAAAGGCTTAACTGATGGCATATACATCTGATCTACTCCTTGAGGAATACAAACTTAGATGCCTAAAGGGACCAGCTGGAAGCAGAAATGAGGTAAATGGGCTGGGTAAAGTGGCAGAAAATCACTAAATACAAAATAAATGGAATGAGCAGAAGAATGATGATGAATGGCATCTGACACCAGGCATTGATGGGAGCCCTGGTAAAATGGAGGACACATGTTCTCTCCAAGGAATGGCACTCAGCTACCTACAGGCACAAAGGCATGCTGTGTCTGTTTTGATTTGTGAACAGAAATCTGGAGCCCAGAATTTGGTATATAAGTATCTTGATGTTAAAATATTGATAATTAGGGGGGCCTGGCTGGCTCAGTTGTTATAGCATGCAACTCTTGATCTCAGGGTCATACGTTCAAGCCCTATATGTGGTATAGAGTTTAATTAAATTAATATATATGTAAATATTTAATTAATATTTAAACAATTAAATTAATATATATGTAAATAATATTTAATTCAAAAGTTTGTAAAATAGTGTTCACTAAAACCAACCCTGATAAATCTGTATGTGAAACCCAGCCTATTTCCATTCTCTGCTCTAACAGAGAAATGTTTCCAAATCCCAGTTCTAGAAGACACTGTTTTTCTGAACAGTAGGTGGCTGTCTTTTATGTTGTAGATTCTGAATCATGTGCTGATATGGTGTTCCACTTTGCTCTAGTTGCTGGAATCCAGATCTGAATTATGGTCTGTTTTTATATGGTACACTGAACCTTAACATTCATATTTAATTTGTTAAACTTACTTCCAGTTTCATGTCATAATCTGTGCTTATTTGGCCTTTACTCTAAGTTCTCCATCCACTTGGCTTTATTTTGTGTTTGTTACATGACACTGCATATATATATATATATGTTTTAATTTCTTAAAGTTTATTTATTTTTGAGAGACAGAGAGACAGAGAGTAAGTGGGGGAGAGGCAGAGAGAGAGGGAGACACAGAATCTGAAGCAGGCTCCAGGCCGTGAGCACAGAGCCCGACTCGGAGCTTGAACCTACCAACTGTTAGATCGTGACCTGAGTCGAAATTGGATGCTTAACCGACTGAGCCACCCAGGAGTCCCAACACTGTATATTTTGACATTGCTTTAAATACTTTTGGAATAGGGTCACTTCCATAGACATCAATCAAGTGCATCAAACCATGGTGATATAAAAGTCCCTTTTACAAAGCAAGGTATTTAAATGGCTTATAAATATATGAAAAGATACTCCATTCACTAATTGACAGGGAAAATCAAATTACATCACAATGAGTAATCAGAACACCATCAGAGTAGCAAACCTAAAGGGGGGGGGAAAAAGACAAGATGATACAGACAATGTCTTTATAAAGATACAAGAGGTGTCCTAAGAGTATTGTATCCAACATAGGTTAATCCAACAAGAAAAAAACAGAAACATGGCTAGAAAAAGGAAAGCCACCCAATCCATTTATACACACTTTAGGAAGAGAGCCCTGGTCCAGGGGGTTAGCGTGAATCCTTATTACGGGAATGCCCATCTCGGGTTCCATATTCATATGGATATGTTCTCGACAACTCCCAGAAAATAGTGTTAAAATATTCAGATCAGAGATCTGTGCATTAACACAACCAAAACCAAACATCCCCATAAGTATATATCATAGTCCCACACAAAGTTCCCAGAGGGGAGGTGTCACTGGACAGAGGATCTATTCTATTGCAATTACACATAGATCCTTTGCTCACATTTGTGCTCTGAGACTGAAATACTCCACCTCTGGTTCCTTGGGAAGCTCATGCCTCTGGCCTTTCAAAGTTTATAGCTGGGCTCTTACAAATTTTCCAGGGTGGTATCTTTCTGAAAGCCAGTTAGTTTATTTTTGAGGTTATACATCTTTTATTTCAATTGCTTACCATGAACATACCTACACAGATACAAGTATATTCAAGGAGCAAGAAAATTACCATGTAATGAACATATGCCATATGAATGACAATCTATACCAAAGATGTTACTTAATACTTGCAGTGACAATGAAATATATATATATATGTATATATATATATGTATATATGTATACATATATATATCATATGTATACATATATACATATATATGTATATACATGATATATATATGTGTGTGTGTGTATATATATACATATACATATATATATATATACATATATATATATATCCATTTTGCTGATAAAGGAACTGAAAGGAGGAGAAAATAAATTGACTGCCTAAAATTACATAATCCAGATCTGCCTCACATTAAAACCATTGCATTACTCCTCAAGACTCTTCACATTGAGTCTTTAATAATGGACAGAAGTGATTTACAGAATAGAAGAACTATTTAGAGCCCAGGAGACCTCAATTATGTTGAATAGTCCTTTAATTAACCTATTACAGACATTGTACAAAACAACTTCTATAGCTAGTCACTTTCAAATCCAGGCCAGTGATTATTGCTGTACAAGGCTTCTAAATCATGCTGTAAAAACACATGAGAAGAATGCTTATAGGGTATTCAGTAATTTGGGCAGACTCATGTAGACAATTTCAGAAGCAGCTAGGGATGCTAAATATTTATTTTCCATACTTTACTCTCTGGAAGTTATTCTGCATGTAGGTATGCTAGGAAATGCTGACACAGAGTGAATTTGACATTTTCAAGGACTACAGTGGTACTTTGGAGGACAGCTCTATATAACCTATTTACTGGGTTTCCAAAGCCTTTGGTTATTTTATGACAGAACTTCATGACTTCTATTTATAGAAATATTCTTTGGAAAGAGACTCCATGCATTATAACCTGATTTCTGGCAGGATAAATTGTCTTACATCCTCTTTTTCCCTTGTCCCCATTAATACGTGATAGGAAAAAAAAATCTTCAAAGCAATAAAAGGGGGGTGGTGTTCTAGGCAAGTGTCACTAACGATTCCAGCATTAATTGCCAGAATGAAAAGAAAACCACAGATAGTGGCATGTGAAATTAACCAGCCTTCCCTTTAATGTATGGATACTAAACTATGTGTGGCCAGGGACACAAGCTGATTTGCACATTTTAACTTGAAATGTAAGTGTGTCTGATTTGAAGGTGAAGGGCAACAAGAGAATGTTGCTGCCTTTCATCCTGTCATTCCTGAATAGAAACTAAACAGATTTGACTTTGCAAATGAAGCAGCCTTAGAAGTTCCCTCACTATGTCAGCTCTGAAAGAATCTGACTTCCTTCCTTCTTTGACATGGCTTTCCTGTTGGGCACACTGACAGTTAAATTTCAGCCCACTTTTCTCTCTGAACATTTCCACCCATCACTCTTTGCTCTCATTAACTTAGCAACTCAGGGGGTAAAATTTCGTTATTGCTTGCAATTATTGTCACATACATAGTACATTTAATTGGAGCCCAGACTTTTAGATACAGAAGCGAATTTGAGAAGATTTTTAAGGAATTTCATGGGCATCAGCACTGTTATTACAAGTGTAACATCCACCTATTCCTTGATCATTAGGAAGCATTTAGGTTACCTGTGCACTCACAATTAGTTCCTATTTGTTTTTTAACTATATAAATTCCAGAAAAACAGAAGACTTGGATTGGATAAGTCAGTTAGAAATCTATAAATTTAAACACATGTCTTTAACCTCCCTTCATAAGTTGCAAATAGAAGTTAAATAGGTTGGCCAAAATAAATTCCTATGACTATTTCTCTGCTTGAAAATTGTTTAGGAAATGGCTAAATATTGGTAGAACAGTGGTCTCATTACATAAAGTAATTTTTTAATTAAATGACATAAAGGATTAAATCTTCCCTATGAATATAATTCACTCTATTAAACACCATCTGTCTTATGATATTGATTCTTTTATTTACTATAAAATAAAATTTCTAAGTTGCAAAGTCCCCTCAATGTGGAGAAGGAATAACAATTATTGAATTCTTGGAAGTGTTGCTTATGTTTCTGTTTTTTCTTTTCATCAGATGTCAGAGCTGTTGAAAATAAGCAATCACAAGTCACATTAACACTAACTTCAAACATTCTCACACTAGCCAAGATCCTCCCCGATTCACGTCACACTGTGGGGTGCACCAGGGTGGTTAGATCGTCCTGTTGACTCCTCTCTTATCTGGAGATTGTGCTTTTTCCAGAAAAGGATAGTGACACTTCCTGGTTGGAGTCAGACAAAAGTCCTTTACATCCAAAGATGCCAGAGGGGCACATTTGAAGCCATTTGAATAGACATGAACTACAATACTTGCAAAGCCATGATCATTGCACTCTTTACCTGTCTGATATCAAGCTGAGTCAAAAGCCAAATCATAAACAAACTTCCTACATTTAAAATAAAAAATACCTATTAAAGCACTATATGATCTATACAGCCAGCTCTGTCACTCCCTGCTATGCAGAATGACACTGGGAATGAAGTAATAATTTCAAGGAAAATATCTTAATAATAAAAAGATGAAAATAAAAAGATGCATATATTTCAAAACAGTGATGGCATCGCCACTTTAAACAGAGTACTCCAGAATTTCAGGCAATTCCCTCTCCAAAATAAGAAAGGCTTTTCCAATAAGGCTAGATTGTTTAAAATTCTATTGGCTAAATACCTTCCTCAAATCTGTGTGAGATTAGGTAAAATTATTTATTAGCCATGGGTCCAAAAATCTCTCACCTTTCCCATCATCACATTTTGGTGTAGAATCCCCATCATAGATATATGAAGAAAACAAGCCGCCCAAGGCAAATTATAGTGAAGGTTTTGTTTGCTCTTTAGCAGGACAATGGTTTCAAATGCTAATGAAGAATTCTAGTAAATTGGCCAGGACAACATGGAAGGCTTCTTTGTCTAAGCCTCATTCAGCTGAAACAGGCTCAGATCAAAGCAGACCACAAGAATTGTTCTATTTCACCGCTTTCCTCCCACTTCTACCCCAAACTGTGCCTTGTATTTGCCAAGGAAATGAAACCAGAGACAGTCCAAGAGAAAAGCTGGATTCCAAATGTCTAATACAAATCCAACATAAGTTATAGTGACCTCAGGAGGGGCTATGTTGTGTGGGAGAATGAGAGTCCAAGGAGAGAGACAATCTGACCATTGTAATTGTTCCCAAGGACAACTTTGCCTCATAGAGTATTTGGTGCAGTTTTTCTTTCAGCACTTTGGATGTATCATCTTACTCTCTCCTGGCATATAAGGTCACTGCTGAGGAATCTGCTGATGGCCTTATGGGAGTTCTCTTGTAAATTACAAGCTTTTTTCCCCCTTTGGTTACTTTTAAAATTCCTTCTTAGTCTTTGACTTTTGATAGTTTTTTGTTTTTTGTTTTTTTTTTTTTGGTCTTGGAGATTTCTTTAAGTTGTGTTTGCTTATTGAATATGAATGTCATACGCTTGGACATCCATTGTCTCCCCCGATTCGGGAAGTTCTGAGCCATAATTTCCTTCAATAAGTTTTCTGCCCCCTTCTCCTTCTGCTCTCCATCTAGGATTCTAATAACGTGCAGATTGTTTCTTTTGATGGTATCTCATAGATCATGTGGGCTTTCTTCCCTCTTTTAGAGTCTTTTTCTTTGTTCTTCTCTGACTGGATTATTTCAAATGTCCTGCCTTCTAATTCACACACATTTTCTGCTTGATCCATTCTGCTGTTGATACTACTATATTTTTCATTCCATCCATACTATTCCTCAGCTCCAGAATTTCCACTTAGTTCTTTTTTATGATTTCTATCTCTTTGTTAGACTTTTCATTTTGCCCATGTATTATTTTCCTGATTTCATTTAATTGTCTTTGTGTGTCTTCCTGTAGCTCATTGGGCTTCCTTATAATGGCTGTTTTGATTATTTATTGGGTGAATCACAGATCTCCATGTCTTTGAGACTGGTTACTAGAAGGTGATTGTGATCCTTTGGTGTTATCAGGTTTCCTTGATTCTCCAAGTTCCTTGAGTTTTGTATTGCTGTCTTTCCATTTGAAGTAACAATCACTTCCTCTAGTTTTTACTGATTTCTATTAGTCCTGCTAGAGATTCTGAGGCTTTCTCAGACCTTCTTTAGCTATTCCTTCTCCATGCTTCTTTCTTCTCTTGTGGCAGAATTATTTAGCTTCTGTGCCTTCTCTTAATCGTACTATGCACCAGGCCGTGTGCAAGCAGCCTCCCTTTTGCTTTCCCACAGGGGAAGCCAAAATTCAAGTTTGTGGTTTTTACCTGGCCCACAGCTTTGTACCAGTTTTCTATACATGCTCATTAGCTGTCTGCAAAGTTCATTCTTGGTGCCATTGGGAGAATGCATAGGAAACCAGCCACAGTGTGGAGGATGGTGAGGTGTGTAGAGCAGTGGAGGCTATGGACCAGTTGAGGGGATCTATGGGCAAGGCATCTCCAAATGCTCATGGGTGGGCTTCTTGATGGAGGCTGTGAAGCAGTTAATATGATCCACATCTCTTTAGTGCCCTCCAAGAGTTCTTTCTGCCAGTCTTCCAGCCTCTTCCCACTCACTAGTTATGCAACTCATAACTCAGGATGGGGCAAGAAATAAATGGACCTCTTTTGTAGTGTTCTGAACGACTGGTAAATCCAGGAGTTTAGTCATATGCTCTTATTTTCCCTGGAAGGAGAAATCACAGGCTGAGAAATCCTCTTGGCACTAGCTATGCTACCTTGGAAGGGGGTAGTACAGGTAAAGTGAAATTATGCTTTTTAACCTCTTCAATATATCAAAACTCATTTTTTTGTTGTTGTTCCAACAGTGTGCTGGAACTCCATTTATTTCTTGCACCATCCTGAGTTATGAGCTGCATAACTAGTGGGTGGGAAGAGGCTGGAAGACTGGCAGAAAGAACTCTTGGAGGGCACTAAAGAGATGTGGATCATATTAACTTCTGTCATAAACCTGGACTTCTACAGAGGCTGTCTTGTCTATGGGTAACTGTCTTAGATAATATTCTTCAGGGCTCCTAGAGTACAGCAGAGAGGGTCTAGAGCTGGTTCCTGGGCCATTCATTTTCTCTTTTGCTCCCTCCACCAATCTTTTACACCCCCTCAATTTAATTCCATTGTTTTCCGTGCAACTCTTCTATCTTCTCAATTTATTTTTTTGACATAAAAGCTACAGTTATTTGGAAATAGTGTTGCTCTCTGGGAACCAGATGAGGAAACCAACCCACAGTGGCCTGGAATAAAGAAATGCAAACCATCCACCTTCTGGGAATAGAATAGTTCCTGTGACTCCATGTCTTGATGGCATAATAGTGTTGCACCATATGCATTTCACTTCTGAATATCACTCCCCATGAAGGGGAGAGGGAGAAAGAGAAGGGAAAGCAAGGAAGATAAAATGTGGGCATTCAGAATGGATTACATTCATCTCCGTAAGCTACCCTAAGTAACAAAGCACCATAAACTGGTTGGCTTAAAACAACAAATATTTATTCCCTCACAGTCCTGGAACTAGAAGTTTGAAATCAAGGTGTTAGGAGGGCCATGCTCTCCCCAAAGCCATTAGAGGAGGATCCTTCCATGCTCCTTCCTTTTGGTGGCCCTGACATCCCTTGGCTGTGGTAGCATCATTCCAATCTCTTCCTTGGTCTTCCCATGGCCATCATCCCCCTGTGTCTCTGTCTTTTCTTCCTATCGGGACACCAGCCATATTGGATTAGAGGTTCATCCTACTTCAGTCTAACTTCATCTTGACTAAATTGCATGTGCAGTGACCCCTTTTCCAAATAAGGCCCCATTCTGAGGTGCCAGGGGTTAGGAATTGAAGATATATTTTTGGAGGCACAAAAGTCAACCCATAACATGGATGAAAGAAAAAAATGGAGGAATGAAATATGGATGCAGAAAGAGAGGAGGGGAGGAAGAAGAAAGGCAGGCAAGCAGACAATAGGAAAGAAAGAAGCAAGGAAGGAAGGAATTATAAAAATAGATATGCAGCTTTTTCCTTTCCCATGTGTGGCTGGGGTATTATACAAGAAAACAGTCAGACAGAAAAAGGCACCTTTGATATGTTTTCTGGTTAAGAGATTACAAAGTGATTCAAAATAGCGGTTTGACACATATTAAATGTATAATACAGATAATATAAGTTTTGGGAGTTCAAAGGAGGAAGAAATCACTTTCAAGGTTTATAGTTGAGATTAAAAGGCTCAAAACAAAATGCAGTAATATATGGAAAATGTCACAGAAGATTGGTCTGGAAAAGCTTCAGGATGGAGGTAGAATTTTAAGTGTGCAAGATTTGTAAAGGTAGATTTGTGGGGTATGTGGAAGGGAAGTTCCCACAAGCCCTCAAGCTTGCCTACATGTCCACATAGATTCAAGACTTTCCAATCTTGCTGTCTGATATCATATTTTTCAGGCTGTATAACATAACATTTTGTAAATGATGACAGGAGAAGCCCCTCAAAGATCTGAAGGGGTTCTAAGTGGTCCATTCTCTAAGAGTAAAGCCTGCCAATAAGCCTCCTGTCCAAGATGATAAGGACAAGCCCCCATTATGAACTAACTTTAAGGCCCTCTAGTCTTGGATAAAGCAGCCTAGACACAGTTTGTGAAGTGGCCCAGTGCACTATCGTGGTCCTAAAAGACTGGCGATCAGTCCAGCACCACCTGGCTCCAAGTCTGGCTGTGTGAGCTAGGACTCCTGCAACTATTCTCTGCCCTCACTGTCAGGACTTATCTTTTCTCTAGCACTGGCTGTTAGCCAAAGACACTAAAACCATTCTGTACTGGTCCCTAATGCCAGCAACATATCATTCCATCTAGTTTGTTTCCTAGGTTGTTAGGAGAGATTCCCTATGTGTGGACCTTCAGCCTTCATAGGTTCATGAGCCTAAAATGTTTAACTTACTTGAAAGGCTGTCTGAACTCTGTGTCTTATTCTCTCACTAGTCTTCTATTCAGTAGACCAGTTAAGTTTCTGAGTTATAGATAAGAAGATGATTGCTCCTAGTGCTAATTTTAACTGATTTTTCAAATTTACAATAAATCACATATATTCAAATACACATTTTAATGAGTTTTGACATACATAAATACCTGTAAAACCACAACTACAATAAAGATAATAAACATATACATTTACCCCCAAAGTTTCCTTGAGTCCTTTTGGAATTTCTTCCTTCAATCCCTCATCATCAATTTCTATCTCCCATTCTCCAGGCAATACTGATCTTCTTTCTCTCAATATAGGTTCATTTTAATTTTCTAATAATTTATATACATAGAATTATAGAGCATATACTTTTTGATAGGATTAACTTCTTTCTTGTGACATGATTATTTTGAGATTCATCCAGGCTTTTGTGTGCACCAGTAATTCATTTGTAATCTCCAGACTGCCATGGACATACCAGCATTTGTTCATTCATTTATCCGTTGATGGATATTTGGGTTGTTTCCAATTTGGGGCTATTACAATTAAAGTTGGCATGACCATTCATGTACAACTGTGTGCATAGGCATTTCATTTCATTTTTCTTGGATAAATACTTAGAGGTGCAATGGCTGGGTTTTACAGAAAGCATATGTTTAATTTCTTAAGAAACTTCTTCACTGTTTTCCAAAGTGGTTGGACTATTTTACATCCACCAACAGAGTATGAAGAGTTTAGCTGGTGCTACATTCTAGCCAATACACAATATGTTCAGTGTATTTAATTTTAGCTTTCTAGCGGTAATGTGCTGATATCTCATTACAGTTTTAATTTAGCCTTCATTGTTTGTGTGATTTAATGGAGATAAAAATGGAAAGTGAGACAATTCTGAAAGGGGAGAAACCAAGAGTAGACGGGGGAAGGTGAGGTATAGAATCAAATATGTAAAGAAATGAGGAAACAATAGATATAGACTTTTAAATGATGCAACTAAAAAGTGAGTGGCAGTTGGGAAAGTAGAAATTTTAAAAGTGGAGTCTGGACATTATCCCTAAAAACAAGGAAACAATTTCAAGTGTGTGTATAGGACAGCAGGATTGTAACAGCAGTATTTGGATAGACTATTCACAGGTTTTTGCAGCTGATGGCCCAAAGAGCTGGAGAAAGAGAAATTAGGAAGTGCTTGCAATATTCCAGAAATGAATGAGAAAACAATTGGGGGGTAATAATATGAAGGAAAAATTCCATCAATGGAGACTTCCAGGGCTCGGCAACTTGACTAGAAGAAATGTGGGTTAAGCTTTCCAGTTTGTTTCATTGTATTTGTTAATGTTTGTGTTTGTTTGTTTTGTTTTGTTTTGTTTTTGCACCTTTTACGATAAAGATGTGTCCTTTTCTCCTCAAGAATTATGAGGCAAACACAGATAAATATTTACGTTTAAACACCTGGTGTCAGTCTGCATCTATCAGGCAACCCAGTCTGATGATGGACTGTGGGCAGTGAGGTAGAACATGATCATGTGGTGTGTGTCTTTCTGCCTGGGTGGAGGCTGAAATGGCACCTCCAGGTTCATGTCTCCGAGCTTGCATGTTGAGCTTTCCTGCACCCCCTTCTCCTCGGAGGGCCTGCCTCTGTGCTTTCTGAGCTTTAACAGCCTTGTTCTTGGCATTTCAGAGAAATGAGTTGTGAATTCTCAATGACTTCATGCCTTCCAGTCTAGTGGCACTTCCCCAGGGTGTAAGTGCTGAGATTTTTAACAGTTTTTGCACGTCAAAGATTGGTAATTGTATATATATCTAGAGCATTTTGAAAGCCTGTGGCTTCCTGTCTCTCAGACTGCAGCAAAAAGTTTGAGCTGAGCAGAAACTAAACAGAGGTAGGGCTTTCTGTTGGCTTGATCTATGGAAAGAATTTGGCTAAAAAGGCTTGGGTTTTAACAATGCAGTTGCCAGCAGGGGCATCTTACTGCTGGCAAGGACAGAAAAGAAGATAGTGTTAATAGCACAACCCCCCAAGTCAGTGTGCCAAGATCACCTAATGTATCTGAAACTGTCATTTACTCAGGCAGAAATGCTGAAACATGAAATCTTGTTTTAACACCATGACCCAGGCAGCATTCAGCACCAACATACCACATGTCACATCAGCAGGGTATGAGGTTTTAAACTTGAGGCTCTATCAATGAGGAGGAGATGGAGGAGATGACGTTACAAGCATAAGAAAGGCCTATCTACAGTGCATGTGTGTAGGGAAGACACGAATGGCTCCCGATGCCTGGGCAATTCTCCACGGGAAACTTCCATGGGATAATGGCACAAGCAACACTTTGGAAGTGTGCTGAGGCAAAGTGTTAAGCAGTGCGATCTACTTGTGAATTGTTGGTTATCCCTTGCACCCAAAAACGAGCTATAAAGAATAGACCAGTGCTGTCAAAGACAAGATTGTGCATGTAAGGAGTGGCACGACTAACAGTGAGAATGAATAGTGGCTAAAGACACATTTGTGCTGAGCTCCAGCTGCAAAGCTCACTGCTGGAGAAATATCAGGAATGATACCTGGGAAGGTGGTTAAAATGAAGAGTAACGTTTTTGTAATTTCCCCCAATCACACCAGAATATGCATGTACATATCTTTACTGAACCCCAACATACTTCAATGGGAGATTATAGATTCAGGGAAGATGGAAACGGACCTTACCTACCTTTTTGGATAATCACAGACCAATGTAAAGCCCAGCTCAGATCAGCTGAGGCAAGACCTGGGTGATAGTTCATAGTGATGGAGCTTTCAGACTACCTTTCCTGCACTGTAGAGAAATGGGGTGGTCGTGAGATTAGCTATGCATAGTTAACAGACAAGTTGGTGACTGAGTTAATCAATGACAGTAGGCTTTGCTAAGTGGAGGAGAAAAGCTGTTGCAGCTACTACAGGTGTCATTGGGGAGGGGGGAGGGAGAGTCACACAAAAATTCTGAAATAAAATTATGCCAAAATAGAAACGTTTTTGTACAGTGAAGGAAACCATCCACAAAGCAACAAGACAATCTACTGAATGAGAGAAGATATTTGCAAATGACATATCCACTAAGGGGTTAATATCTAAAATATAAAAAGAACTCATCCAACACAAAACCAAAAAAGCCACATAATCCAATTAAAAGTGGGCAGGGGCATGCACCTGGGTGGCTCAGTCAGTTAAGCATCCGACTCTTGATTTCGGCTCAGGACATGATCTTAGGTTGGTGAGTTTGAGCAGTTCAAGCAGTTTGTGAGTTCAAGCAGTGTGGAGCCTGCTTGGGGTTCTCTCACTCTCCCTCTCTCTCTGATCCTCCCCAACTCGTGCTCTCTCTCAAAATAAATAAAGCATTAAAACAAAAGTGGGCAAAGGACCTGAATAGACATTTTTCTAAAGAAGACATACAAATGACTAACGGACACATGAAAAGATGCTCAACATCACCAATCATTAGGGAAATGCAAGTCAAAACCACAATGAGGTATCACCTCACAACTGTCAGAATGACTAAGATCAAAAATAAAAGAAATAATAAGTACTGGGAAGGATATGGAAAAAAAGGAACACTTGTGCACTTTGGTGGGAAAGCAAATTGGTACAGCAACTGTGGAAAACAGTATGAAAATTCCTCAAAAAATTAAAAATAAGATTACCATATGATCTAGTAATTTTACTACTGGTATCCACTCAAAGAAAATGAACTCTAATTCATAAAGATACATACATCCCTATGTTTATTGCAGCATTATTTACAATAGCCAAATTATGAAAGCAACCTAAATGTCCATCAATAGATGAATGGATAAAGAAGAGGCGCATATATATATATATATATATATATATATATATATATATATATATCTTCTTTATCTATAAAGCATATATACATACACAATGATATATATATATATACACACACAATGGAATGTTTTATATATATATAAAGCATATATATTATATATTATATATACTATACACATGTAACATATATAATATATATATACATAAATTATATATATATATGTGTGTGTGTGTGTGTGTGTGTGTGTGTGTGTGTGTGTGTATAATGGAATGTTACTCAGGCATGAAAAAGAATGAAATCTTGCCGTTTGCAACAACATGGAAGAACCTAGAAGGTATTATGCTAAGTAAAATAAGACCGAGAAAGACACATACCATATGATTTCACTTATATGTGGGAGTTTAAGAAACAAAACAAAGGAGTAAACAAAGAAAAAAACAAACAATAAAAACCCACAAACTCTTAAATACAGAGAACAAATTGGTGGTTGCCAGAGGGGAGTTGGGTGGGGGGACGAAGAGTACACTTACTTGATGAGCCCTGAAAAATGTGCAGGACTGTTGCATCGTTATACTGTACACTAATACAATTTTGTATGTTAATTATACTTGAATAAAAATCAATAAAATATATAAAGGGGAAAAAAGATTGTTAAAACTATTTTAAAAACGAAAGTTTAAAAAGGTGAAAAATCAAACTACAAACTGGTAGAAAATACTCGTATGCTCAACAAATATTCAAATGAAAGTTTTTCTTTAAGTTTGGAAATAAGATATTTGGGCTTTGCAGATTTTTTATATCTATTTTTGATATTTGCACTAAGGTGAGCGACTCTGAGGCAAAAACTTGTGGCTATCCAAGCTCACATCTGGCACGTAAAGAAATGGCGTGTAATTTCCACTGGTTCAGAAAGATCTTCTGGGCGTGAAGACTGCTAGCCGAGGGCCACGCTCTGAAGCAACGCTAGCAGTATACGAAGGTCACGGGGCGTGCCAGCACTCGTTCCTGGCCTTGCCAGCCAGATCTGCACAGATTGTGACCGTTACTGTCATGCCTGCTAACACTAGTCCTGTATCTTATTAACTCTTTACATCTTGTCATTACAAATATGCCCACATTTATTAATTTTAACTGGGAATGAAGGACACATTCTGGAAAAAATAACAGACTTGGAGGCTTTATGTCTGAAGGTGAATCCCATTCTCTTCACTTCGGAAGCTTGTAGGAGGTGAATTTGGACGTCAAGCTTTCACTGATTGAATCCCCCATTTTCTCACCTCAAACTGGGGGCATAAAACACTTTCTAGAGGGAATCATGAATGAAAGAATGCAAAATACCTTGCACTGTGTCTGATAAATGTTGGGCATGTAAGACTGTCTCGTTCTAATGTGAACAAGCATTTTGTCTAAATGGCCCTTTGCCAGGTTCTGCTGTGAAAAATATAAAATGCAAGAGACTCCAGCCCAAGAAGAAACTTTCCCTTCCACAGCTCAGGGGACAAATACAGATGGGGTTAGCGAAATGCAAACAAATCTTACTTCACCAATTGCCGGCAGCCTATTGCTTCCAGCTTTCTTAGTTGCCTTCTAGATGCTTTTTGCAGACAAACTTATACAACCATGATTAATTATCTGTCTCCTGCTGGATTGCAAGGGTAAGACAGTTTGCTTGCAGGAAACGCCGGGGTTCAAAGTCGAGCTTACTGTTTCATATACCTAGATGCCATAGGGCTCTTCCTGTTTAGTGGAATATAATTCTTTATAATTAGACTTTCGGTTCTGTGTAAGAGAATAGCCACTTACGCCTTTTTCACTGTGTAGTTCCTTCAATTTCACATAAACATTGAGAGCCTGTAACGGAATATGTTCCTGAAGGCGCCGTGCTTAGACAAATCTCTGAACCTCTCCTAGATGGCTTGGCTGAACTGTTATAGGGCCTTCATGAGATTCCCCTGGGACAGAGTATATGAGAGTGACTTAAAATGTATGAAGTGATAGAAGGATCAGGAACATTAATGAAGAACCTTTCTTTATTAGGTGTGCAGATCATGCTTGCTTTCTCTTTACCAAACAACGAACTGTCCGAGAGTGTTTTCCTTGGCTTTTCAGGATTTATCTTTCCCTGTCCGTTTATGTGAAATAGTTACCAAAAAACCTTTGTATTTGTGAAAAAGACCCCGAGGACTGTAATGTGTGTGGGCATTTGCTTTGTACTCCATGTGAAGCAACTAGAAGTGGGAAGCAATCATAAGTGATTTAGTGTAAATTGTTTTGGGAACTGATAGATCACTATTTATCATCCTGTTTCCACTTGTTATAGATATGTAATACAAAAGAGAGCAAATTCCCCCTCTGCAGATTAATGAAGGTGGCAACAGAGATTCTAATTTCCCAAGTGAAACACTTTTTACCCACTGGTAGCTTTGGGAGACAGGTCTAAACCTCATTAAACTTACTGTGTATTATACATGGACAACCTAATTCAGTTCCCGTAAAAACAGGCAAATAGGCCGTCAATGTAAATTAAATCCAAAGCAAACGAGTGTCACTATGGCACTATATTACATGAGCACTTATCTCATAAATGGAAAAGTAAATTAAACTGTTAATTTCAATAGCAATTTTATTAAAACAAGTCCCAAGCTGTAGAAGTCAAAAAGAGAAGAGTGTTTTCCTCCAGGTGAATTACAATGTTCTCCAACCTGACCCTTTCTGAAGTTCACATTCAGCTTGCAGTCCCTCCCTTTTATTTTTTTTATTTTTTTAAAGTTTATTTATTTATTTTGAGAGAGACAGAGACATTATGAGTGGGGGAGGATCAGAGAGAGAGGGAGACAGAGAATCCCAAACTGGCTCAGCACTGAGTGCAGAACCTCACACAGCACTGAAACTCACTAAAGCATGAGATCATGACCTGAGCCGAAACCGAGTCTAACACTTAACTGACTGAGCCACCCAGGCACCCCAGTCTCTCCCTTTTAAAACTGGATTTCTCATAATTTCCATTTGGACCTCATTTAAAATTTCCTAACGTACTTTTGGACCCTGGGGGAACTCTTCTCTGAACCATTCTCCCCACCATGACCAATGGTGTACAAACTATGCCATTGTCAGCCCTCAATTCAGTACCTTTCAGAACGCCTTAAAGCCTTGGCAATAAAAGCCTAAAAAGCAATGGCATACAAGGATTATGATAACTGAACACTGGCTCTATGCTCCCTTGCCCCGCTGTCTTCTCTCTGTCTATACTGTCCCTCCTTGTCAAACATTTGAAATTTCAGTCACATTGAACTACTCAGAATTCTTTGATTTATGCCCGTGTGTCTTTTATTCCACAGGTAACTTTGTCTGAGGTTTTACTCCTAGTTCCCTTTTCGAACTAGAGCACAATATTCACCTTTCGAAATTTAAATAACATGTGTTGCCTTGATCATGAACCTTTCTCCCACGAAGTAACTGACTTGCACTGTGGCCCCTCTGGTCCCAGAACACAGTTCTGTCGTGGCATTATTACATACAGTTTCAAGACCATCTTCCTTAACTGCCCCCCTCCCCCATCTTCCTGATGAAGGGTAACCTATCTCGCTTATTTTTATTTTTCCAATATCAAGCCCCATGCCTGGCAGAGAGTATGTGTTCTGTAAGTTATTCAATATTTTTTTTATTGAATGAATGAAAGCCGATAAATATGGAGAAGGTGATAGATCTGTACCCTCAGTCTACAGGTTTCAATCACCAAAGTAAGATTTTCACAATCCTGATTCTTGTAGGGGAACAACAGGCCCTGGGAACATCCTAGTGATTTTGTACCTATGCCTGTAGGCAAAGGCCTGAACCGTAGCTTATCTGTGTTGGAGGAGAACCCATGGGTCACAGAGAAGGGTGGCTGTAAGGAGCTGCTGAGACACCGCCTCCCACCTGCCCTCCTAATTTTCCTTCGAGGCTGTCCCACGAGACAGTGGCTTATCACCTCCAAGGTTCTTTCTACTGCACTCCCTTAATAATAGAGCTACAGAATGTAGAGCCACTTAGCTACATTTTGCATTTGGCCCTTCAACTCATGGGCATGGCCTACAATCTGTGTGGCAGTAGACTTTGATTTCATGTGGTCTTTTTGGGGCGTGGGTGGAGGAGCAGAAGAAGCACATTTCGCTTATTCTTGTTTTCAGTGCCTATGTAAGTAATACACTGTTCCTAGCTGAGCATGACTCTTAGTTCGACTGATAGGTCAAATCAGTTCAGCTGTGGCTTTACTTTGTCATTGAACTTCTCATTGTCTTTCTCTTATTTTTCTTTTTTCACTTTTCTCTTCTTCTTTTTCTTTACTTTTCTCTCCCTTTCTTTTTTCTTCCTTCCCTTCTTTTTTTCCCCTCATTCCTTCCTTCTTCCCTTCCTCCCTCTCTCCTTTCCTCTTTCTCTCTCTCTTTCCTGCCTTTCTGCATACTTCCTTACTCTCTTCCTCCCTCCCTCCCTTCCTTCCATTCTTCCTCCATCCCTTCCTTCTCAGAATCTTGGTCTCTGTTTTCCTGTTTCTTTCTTCACACCAGTGCTGTATGATTTAGATTATACATGCTTAGTGTTTAGAAACTGTATTACCTTAATTTTTTAAAAAGTCATCAAACAAGATAGTACCGTCATGTGTACAATAGCAGCGCTGGAGAACAAGAGCCAAGTCAAAAAGAAGGAGAGTCAAAAAGAGAGGAGAGGTTTTCTTCATGTGAATTGTATGACAAGGAAAAGATACTACAAGATAACAATTTGCTGTTTGCTTAGATATTTCTGTTTTACACCTTAATATAACTCTTATTTTTCTTACCTTGACAAAGAGAACCTCCCTTAAGAAATAGGCAATAAATACTACTTAAATGTTGTAGCAGCCTGGAGGGCTGCCTCACTACAGATATTTTGCTGGAGGACTCACCATTGTCCAAAAAAAAGAAGGAATCTGGGAGGCATTAATCACACAAAAAGGAGGACGCAAGGTCCCCAAGGTATCCAATATTCTTAAATAGTTGTCTTCTTTTTCTTGTTCATTAAAGACAGAAACTAGGGCAGAAACACAATTGTCATTTACAAGTTAATTTCTTCTCCAGGCATCAAAAATGTTTCTTTATCATTCACCTGCAGTTTTTCCTTTTATAAAATGAGGATAACAAGACCAAATTTACTGCTTTGTGAAGGGGAGTAATTCGATCACAATCATAACCAGAAATTAAGCCATCTAAGTTGTAAGTAATAGTATGGTTTTCAGTATTTCTCCAATCAGTAATAGAAAGGAAAAGCAGGTTGCACTGAGAATTCACAGCACTAGTCTCTCCATGCCCCTCTGTGGATGATTGCTTTACTTGTCTCACTGAATGCCCAAAGGACTCTGGAAGCTCCTTTATACAGGTGGCCACTGGCACTCTGAGAAGTAGTTATGGCCCAACAATCTAAGCTTTGTAAGAACTAAACAAAATAGCAGAACAAGTGTTAAACAGCTGCCCTAGGAAGCCCGGAATAAGGTCTTTCTTTTAAAGCCTCAATCCAGTCTGGGAATTTAGATGAAATAGAGGCCTATTGACCTTCCTTTGTCTCAGAAACATGTTCCTCAAATTCTTGTTTGTTTTATTTTGCTCCTGTATGTAAAAATCAAATGTTGCAAAGGAGATGAGCGAATGAGGAAAGCTTTCATGAAGCAGAGGTTTCCCATCTGAAAATATTCATCTTCATACATAGTTGGCATAAAGGTAACAATACCTCTAGCAGGTGGACCCTTTTAATTAATTTGATCCCTTATCATCAGTTTGCTGCCATTATTCCAGTGGTTTTGACTTGTGGTTCCTGCGATGTCAACTCAGGGGTGATAGAAATCTGTATGCAGTGTCTCCTGCCACCTTATAAACTCCTGTAGGTTTTAAGTCAGTGTTGTTTCCAACCATATAGTGAACTGGAGGCACTAAAACTGCCTGACAAGGTTCTTGCTTTATATGTGGATCTCATCATCACTACCCAGTAAATGCCACCGGGTTTGAGTCCTTTTTGATTTTCATGTTAATGTACTTAATCCATTCATGCCCAACGGTGGCAAAGATATGATGCTATGCACATAAGACTTAACCAAGTAAATTATGGGACTCTTCAGAGATAATATGCATGATGATCATTTCAAGCTATCGATGGGAGGGAGCAAATGGGGACAAGTAAGTGAACCAGTGCCACTCACCTCATACATTCCAGACAGGCAATATTCCACCTATGCCAAGGCCAGCTGGTAAACTTTTTAAAAATCATCGTATGTGACAATCCACATCTTAATCTCAGGATATGTCACAATAAGCGATCCCTACAGCCAGCACATCCAAGCAGCAGTGTGTTTTCTAATTGGTGGCATGTCTTGTGACAAGAAGTTAATTCTCCCTGTCAGTCTCTTGGAAGCAGTTATTCTGCTAACGTAGGAATTGGGCAATGTGGAAGGATAGCTGTTAAACTGGTCAAATGATTTAATATAACGTCTGCGAAGTCAGTTTATCAGAAATCTTTTAACTCACATTGGGGT
The DNA here is from genome assembly GCF_023721935.1 of Panthera uncia. NCBI lineage: Eukaryota > Metazoa > Chordata > Mammalia > Carnivora > Felidae > Panthera > Panthera uncia. The sequence goes on along the minus strand of NW_026057584.1, from coordinate 98,836,690 downwards.
AAGTAGAAGAGTTAATGACTCTAAGATTAACTTCAAGCACTGGTTTCAGTCTGTGATCCTAGACCTGGCTCACCGGAGAGAGCTGGCATCTCCTCATTAGGAACTGGCTCAGTGCGACAGTGTTCAGTGCCTGTGGCTGCCATGTCTGCAATCTGTCCGGTGGAATGACATATGCTGGGCCCGGGTGAACGCATTGGGAAATTTGCAGAAACAGTTGAGAGAAAGAGAAATGATCACTGTCTTCTAGGATTTGTCAAAGCGATACACATTCCAGTGTCTTATGATAATTTGAGAATAAAACACCAGTACAACTATTATCTCCATTTGTTCACATGGGCTGAAATGTCAGCACTTAGCTCCTGCTTTACCTCTTCTGTGATGTCTTTGGAAGTGACTCAGGTCATCTTTCTCTGATTTCCCATGTCAGTTGGTCCATTCATGTTGGACAAACTCCATAGTTGAACAGATTACATTATCTAAACAATGTCTCCTGGACTTTCTCCTGGACTGCAACTAGGTGTTAAAGCCCTTTGTTCACTGAGAACAGCTCTGCACTTTATATATCTTTTATTTCCAGATTTCCAGAACATAACACAATCCCAGGCCCTCTAGTAATCCTATTTTTGCTTCCAGCGACTACCTCATTTTTTTTTTTTTTTTTGCCTATTAAAACACAATTCTTTTAAAAAGTTTTCAGAACACTGTTTCCAATTCTTCTCCTCTGATCTCTGTTGGACAACTTTTCATCAGGCTGTGACTACCACCATTCCATCAAGGTCCCTTATCAAGATCAATAATAACTTCTACATTGCTAAATCCAGGGTTCAGTACTGTATACTCCTCTTACTTATCAGCTGCATATGTTATACTTGGTCATTCTCTCCTTCTTGAATCCATAGTTCCTCACTAGTTCCAAGGATACCATATTCATTTGGCATCTCTCTAGCTTTTCTTTCTTAGTCTGTCTCCTTTACATGGTCCTGCTCATTCCCCTCAAGCATTAAATATTGGAGCATCTTATATAAGGAGGTGAGCTCCTTTCATTCCATACTGCTTTCCTGAAGATCTCCTTTAGTCTTATGTCTTTTCAAACCATGTCTATTCTGGTGACTTCCAGATATGTATCTCTACCTACATGTCTCCCATAAACTCCAGAGTCTTTTTTAACTCTTCCCTTCTACTGATTACTTTACGCCTCTATTCAATATTAAATAGGCATTCAAAGTTAACACGTTATAATCTGAGCTCCCAATTACCAACCCGAGGCAGTCGTTTTTGTACCTGCAAAACCTAAGTTGGTTCATGAGACATAGCTACTTGAAACCTTCCAATACTTTCCAGTCTTCCAAGAATAAAAGACAAAGAAATTCCTTAAGAACATATCTAATTGGTCCCTTTGGCCAGTTGCTGTTCTGCACTCATTTCCTGTACCTCTAGTGTTAACTCACCCCGTCCCAGTCAGACTGCTGTACAGCTGTTCTTCCAATGTGTCAGCTGCCCCCACTTTAAGACCCTCCTGTTGCTTCTGTCTGTTCCTGAAACACATTTTCCTAGGGAAACCCAGTGTCATCTCTCTTGTCCCCATTAGGTCTTTATCCAAATGCTGCCTTCTCAGTGAAACCCTGGATGCCCTTACTAATACGGTAATACCTTTACCCACTCAGATTTTCTATCCCCTTCCTCTGTTTCATTTTTCTCTATAGAATCTAACTCCAACCAAATACTATATATTATGCTTACTTGCTTTGTTTACACTTTGTTTCTTTCCAACTAGAAAGCCAAATCTATCGAGTACAGCCTGTGTTCTGTTTATTGCTTTATACCTAGCATCTAGAAATATGCCTAGCAGATAACAGCTGTTCAGTAAAATATCATTAAATGATTAAGAAATAAATACAATAGTTGCTTAATAAAAATTTGTTTGATTAAATACACGGGTGCTAACTAGTAATTAGTTACTTTGCAGATTAGTGATGAATGGTCAGTTCCTCCATATATGATAACCCTTAATATCTGATTGGGTTCCTCATCCTCCACCACCCCCTAGGTCTGATGACTCTGGCCTGCCTTCAACAAGAATCCTGTTAGGTGGGTTTAGCCAGAATCCCCTCTAATCCGTAATGTTTCCTGTTACTCATTTTCCATCCACCAAACCCTGCTCTACTCCTTGGCTCTAACTTCCCATTTGTCCATGTTGTATTTGCCATTGAGTCCACTTCTATACTGAGGTCTTTTTCCCCCAATTACAATAGTTCTATACAAAATTTGTTTTCACCACCTGAACTACTATTCAGCTCTGATTATTCTTCTACATTGGTAAAGACAAAAGGCAGACTTACAAAAGTTTTCCTAGCAGAATAAGAAAAGCCAGATATAACAACCAACTACATGGATGTCCACAGGAAGTGGTGACTTCTCTGAATATCTGTACCCTTCCCAATTTGATTAAGGTAATTGCTGAGCCTCGTAAGAGATGGAGAGACGAGAGACTGCTTGGGCTATAATTAGTGTCCATATCCACCACAATCTTGGAAACTGAAAATGTACATTAAGAATGGGAATAAAGCCTGTTATTTATCTTGGCAAGAAGACTGAAGAATAAAAGATAAGCTACACTTAAATAAAGATCAGGTATGAGGAGGATGTAGATTGCTCAGAGGTTGCCTTTTAAAATAAGGGTTCTTCCATTGTACACGTGAAGCAGAGTTTGAAAATAATTATATAAAGTCAGTGTCTCCTTAATTTCCCTTTGCCTTCACTCATTCATCAGTTATGAAATAATTGTTAAGGGGCACCTGGGTGGCTCAGTCAGTTGAGCATCCAACTTCGGCTCAGGTCATGATCCTGCAGTTTGTGAGTTCAAGTCCAGCATCAGGCTCTGTATTGACAACTCAGAGCCTGAAGCCTGCTTCAGATTCTTTGTCTCCCTCTCTCTCTGCCCCTCCTCCCCCCCCCTCTAAATCAATAAATAAATATTAAAAAAATTAAAAGAAATAAACAAAAATAAATAATTATTAAATGACAACTACTCCTATTTTAGTTGCTGAGCAAACATAAAAACAACTCATAAGATTTACTTTTACTATTTAAAATTTTTCACCATCACCATTTAGAAGGCAATACTTAGACCATCACAACCAAATTATCAAAAATTCCAGGTTATTTTTGTCCATTAAGGCTATTATAACAAAAATACTAAAACTCGGTGGCTTATAAACAGCAAACACTCATTTCTCACAATTTTGGAGGCTGGAAAGTCCAAGATCATGGAGCCAGAAGACTTAATGTCTATTGAGAGACTGCTTCCTCTTGGATGGCTCTCTTTTCTCTATAACTGCACTTGGCAGACGGGGCAAATTAGCTCTCCAGGTCTCTTTTACTAGGGCATTAATCCTAATCATGAGGACTTCACCTTCATGATCAAATCAACTCCCAAGACCCCACCATCTAATACCAACATCTTGGGGGTAGGATTTCAAAATATAAATTTTGGAGGGACACAAACATTCAGACCATAGCACAGGTCAATAGCTTCCTAATCAGTAGGTCTATGCACCACTTTTCAGGACATAGGAAAGAAGAAATATTTATGGAATGTATATTTAATTGCAATGTTCTTGCTGCTTGGTAGGGCCATTCTCTTTTTCTCTTTATGGAAACACATAAATAAGTGCAAGGTATGCCTTGGGGTGCCATTTACAGGTTTTGTTAGGGTAAACTGATATTAACATTTGTGTAAGAGATATCAATGATATTCTTTTGTCAGAAAATCCCCTTCTTATATTTAGCCCAAGGCATTACTCCGTGAGCTGCAAATGTATTCTCTTCAAAAGCATGTCAGTCTAGAATTGGATAATCCATATTTGTTGTATCCTGGAACTGCAAGGGGAAAATGAGTAAAAGCAGATGCTGCTACTGCTGTAGAGATACGCACATGCAAGTAAGCAGAAATTAATTGCAACATGTAGATAAAATAGATACAAAATATTTAATTATCTCTAATGCTTCCTGCCATGTAAATTATCATAAATCCATGAAGACAATGTCATCTATTAGTACAGGGATTAGGAAAACATCTCTGCATTTTAGATTTATCTGAGCATGGAAGAGAGCTTATGATGTTCCCATTATACACTGGCATTCTTCCAATTAATTTCCATACCTTTGAGAATTGTCAGTGACATATGCTTAGGTAAATCCTTAGGTAAGTAGCCACAGTTGGTATGATAAAACAAAGTTTGTTTGTTTGCTTTTAATTATAGGTCCAGGGTCCACAATAATTCTGTCTACATATACCAAAGTCTAAAGCTACTACTGACACATTTGGTTCCAAACATCTAATGAGAAATTATTTCAATAGAATATAAAATAAAGAGAAAGATCATGGGTGATAGCTTGTCCTAAGCTTAACCAATAAATTTTCAAAGCACTTATTCTCCCTCTTACCAAATTTTTCTCCTATGTCTCAACAAATTTTCTCTTTGTGTCTCAACACTTTCCGCTAACCCATGGGATAGAGCGCACTCTCGGAGGTTACACCTAAATTATGGTTCATGAACAAGGTTGCTATCCCCAATCCAAACAGTTCATACTCAAGTAAGCTAGGACTTATTTGAAGTCTGGAAATGTGTGCATAAATAGCTCAAAGACCATGGAAGATAGGGGACTTTTGTAGTCCTTAAAGAGAGAACATCCTTGGGCCGCCTGGGTGGCTCAGTCGGTTGGGCATCCGACTTCGGCTCAGGTCATGATCTCACGGTTCATGGGTTTGAGCCCTGGGTCGGGCTCTGTGCTGACAGCTCAGAGCCTGGAGCCTGTTTTGGATTCTGCGTCTCCCTCTGTCTCTGACCCTCCCCCGTTCATGCTCTCTCTCTGTCTCAAAAATAAATAAACGTTAAAAATTAAAAAAAAAAAAAAAAAAAAAAAAGAGAGAGAGAGAGAACATCCAAACCAATCAGAACTGGCATTGGCTTAAAGGGAAAAATTCAATATGTAGAGTTGCCTTTGATGACCATGTTGGGCTATGTGTAAATGAGTAAGCAGAGGAAGCTTGTCCACAGGGAAAGGAGATTAGAGGAAGTGCCTAGAGACAAGCAAAGAAGAGTGAAATGGGGAACACAGCATAGGCTCCTGACTTTCTGGTTCATAAACATGGGTTTGATTGCATTTTATCCCTGGTTCTTTGGCATTGTGAAATCACTATCTACCAACAATAAACCTTTCATTTGTTAATTCAGTTAGTTTGAGTGAGTTTATGTTCAAAATATTGTTTTTTAAAAAAGAAACTCGACTAGAAAAAGATCTTGAATTTGCTTAAGTGAGAAACATGTAGTAAAATACTTCATGTGGAGTGACAGAAATAAAAGACAGACACAGGGAGATGGGATTTTGTAAAGCATGTTTGCATATATGAAGGGAGTGTATCTATCATGAAACTAATTAATCTGGGACAGTTTTCAACAATAAGCTTACAAAGAGAGTTTGGAGACAGATTAATATCTTGGTGCCCAAAGGAAGTGTTTGTATTGGATTCCCACAAGCAGCAGTGTCTACAAAGATTTTGAAGCTGGTGAATGGCAAATAAAATTGGTAGATACTTGAAAGAAAGGGGCCAGAACTTTTTAGTTGAGAACAGATTGTGAAAACAAGGGATTTGAGTCGGCGCAAACTTGAGGAATTTTGTTCATAGGATGTTTAAAATGTAAGAGATCCTAGGGATGCGTAGGTGGCTCATTCTGTTAAGTGTCCAACTTCTGCTCAGGTCATGATCTCACAGTTTGTGAGTTCAAGCCCCACATAATGCTCTGGGTTCTGCACTGACAGCTCTGAGACTGCTTGGCATTCTTCCTGCTCCCTTGGGTTCTCCCTCTCTCAAAAACAAACCTACAAACAAACATTAAAAAAAATAAGATGTAAAGGATCCTAGAGATGGTCTTTTCAGAAGCCAAGAGTCTTTCCAGATTCCATGTTGGAAGGGAGATGAGAGGACAGATGGAGAAACTCTGAGCCCAACTTCCTAGATTCAACTAAGACAGTTCCTATTTCATTCAATTTTTATATTGAGGTTACACAAAATGTTTCATTTTTAATGATGCCATTAAGTTTAAATTTAAATAGCATGAATTTATACATGTTATAGGGAGAAAGTAAGGGAACCGAAATAACTTATCTTACAGCCAAGTCCTTGCAGAGACTCCTCTTCTAAGGAGTCTTCATCCTTGACTTTAGATTGACTCCTGTTCTTCCAGCATGCTTGTTTCAAAATGACTATAAGTAAATTGAAAATTTGATCTTTGCAATTATAGTAAGGATTGTATGTTTTCCTCTTTCTCTTAGATATGTAAAATACCTTTATTTATAGCATATTCCATTTGGCACAATTTTTGAAATTATTTATGTGGACAAAATTATTTGCTTTCTCTTTGTAAAAGAGAAAAATAAGTTGGCAAATTAGCTAAGTTTATACAGGACATTACTGGCTGCAACATATAGACTTTGCTAAATTTTTTGTAGGACATAGAGGAATATTTCATTTTCAGTTCTCAAAATATAGGGATCCTTGAGAGTGACAATGAAATAATGACGTAAGATGTCATTTACTTGGGCATCACAGAAACACATATCTAGGGCAATAAGAAAAATTCTCCTTGTAAATGAAATATCAAATGATTTTAAATGGCAATTAAAATGCTCAGTTTCCATTTTCCGAGTTATATTGTCATGCATTACGATCACAGCGTATTTTCATTTGTCTTAAGAAATGAAATGTTCAAGGAAATGAGAAAGGGCAACAGAGCAAATTACCTAATTTATTTTTAATACAGACAAAACATAATAGAGTAATATTCAAAGAGAAGAAAGACGGAAGTCCCAGTATAAGCGTCATTATATGTTTGCAGGGTTGGTAGTACTTGGAAATTCTCTTTGTCCACCTCAAGATTGTTATTTCATTCAAGCCTAGGTGTTTTGGGAAGCATCTGGAGGCTTAGTAACCAGTTAACCATCTGTATTTCAATTAAAAAAAATAAGCGATGTAGGGTCAAATACTTCTTGCCCTTTGCCTTTTCTTATGGCATAAGTGCCCAAAATACAGTCTTGGACCCACTTGACGTAAACTTTCAAACCGCAGCCCAAATACAACTCTCCTGTATACATTAATCTATGGGTACACACACTCAATACCCAACATAGCTCTCAGGGACTGTGTTCCTGCTAACTGGCACCACCCTCACAGAGACAGAAGGAAAAAGTATTGTCCCTATAATATCCCCTGCCTAAGCGTTCAGTTTAAGTTCACAAACCCTACGACAGAAACAAAATAAAACCAGCACCGCGAATATTGTTTCTCCATCTTTCTCTACATATTCATGACCTTTACCACTAATTTTGAGAAATAATTATACATTACATTGCTGTTACTTAAGTCTTACGGATAAAACTTATTCCTAAATTAAATGACGTCAGAAATCACACCTCACTTCATGTTTTGTATTTTCTTTTATAAACCTCAAGTGGATAACAATGTGCTGTTTAATGGTAACGATACTTGCTTGTAAATAAAGGAAGCCATGAATGCTTACACCATACCTTTCCTTACACTGTTCATTTTTATGAACTCCTTTCTTATTTTTTCTTTTTCTTTCTTAATATTTTTCTTTGATTTCAAGGAGTATATCAAAACTATATGCCAAATATTATAAACATGTAATAAGTCATGCCATGTTCCTAAAAACTAATTATTTGATAATTTATTGGTACACTTGAAAGTTAAAAGTGGGTGCATTGTCATAGTTAAAATATAGCCAGACTAAGTTAATAATAATAAATATGAATACTTATTTGTATATTACTAATAAAAAAATCTTAGCTACACAATTCTTATGATTTAATTTCTTAATTTCTTCCTTCCTTAAATGTTAAGTTTATTGATGTATAATTTATATAGCATGAAATTCACAGATCTTAGATGTATAGTTTGATCAACTTTCACAAATGAATACATCTACTTAACTACATACTTATTAAGACACAGAACATTCCATCACCCAAGAACTTTCTTCCTACCTCCAAACTAAAAAGATTTTGCACAGTGAAGGAAACTATCAACAGAACAAGAGAACCTACTGAACGGGAGAAAATATTCATAAATTGTATATCCAATAAGGAGTTAAGATCCAAAATAGACAAAGAACTTATACAGATAATTATCAAAAAAAAATCCAATTAAAAAATGGGCAGAGGACCTAAATAGACATTTTTCCAAAGAAGACATACAGATGGCCAACAGGCACATGAAAAGATGTTCAGCATCACTCATCATCAGGAAATGCAAATCAAAACCACAGTGAGATATCTATCACCTCATCCCTGTCAGAATGGCTACTATCAAAGACACAAGAAATAACAAGTATTGGTGAGGATTTGGAGAAAAGGGAACCCTCACACGTTGTTGGTGTAAATGTAAATTGGGGCAGCCACATGGAAAAGAATGTGAAGTTTCCTCAAGAAATTAAAAATATAACTACCATACGATCCAATGATTCCACTTCTGGGCGGAAGTGGAAGAAACAAAGACACTAATTCAAAGAAACAGAAACACTCAAAACATATGCACCCTTATGTTTATTTCAGCATAATTTCCAATAGCCAAGATATGGAAGCAACCTCAGTGTCCACTGATAGATGAATAGATAAAGAAGATATATATAAAACTCAGCCATAAAAAACAATGGAATCTTACCATTTTGACAATATGAATGGACCTGGAAGGTATTCTGTTAAGTGAAATAAGTTAGAGAAAGACAAACACCATATGATTTCACTTATACATGGAATCTAAAAAACTAAACAAAAAACAAAACAAAAAAAAAAACAAAGGCACAAACAAAGCAAAACAGAAACAAACACATAGAACAAACTGATGATTGTCAGAGGTGAGGGTGGTGAGGTCGACAAAATAGGTGAAGGGTACTAAGGTTCAATCTTCCATTATAAAATAAATAAGACCTGAGAATGTAACACACAGCATAGGGAATATAGTCAATAATATTGTAACAACTTTTTAAGGTGACAGATGGTAACTAGACTTATTGTGGTAGCCATTTCATGATGTATATAAATATCACGTCACTGTGTTGTATGACTGAAACTAATACAATATTGTATGTCAATTATTGCTCAATGAAAAATTTGTAATCTCATTCAGTCAGATGTATTGTTCTTCCCTAAAATCAGCAGGTTCAATTTGATTTTGTTTTAAAAGTTTTGCATTTATGTTTATGAGCAATAGGCTTGCAATTAACTTTTCCTGTAATATTGGTCTCATAATAGTGTCAGGATGATGCTTGCCTCATAAAATGAATTGCAAAGTGTTCTACTTTCCAAAATATTTTGTGAAAATTCATGTTATCTCTAACTTAAGTGTCTGGAAGTATTCAAATGTGCAGCCATCTATGCTCCGAGTTTTGTTTGTGGGGACATTTTAAATTATTACATTTTTTCAATATAAGTATTACTCAATTTTTCTGTTTCTGCTTGGGTTTATTTTGATACACAAAGTGTGTTTCAGAGGAATTCATTGGTTTCATCTAAGTTACAAACTTAATGATACAATTATTCATAACATCATCTTATATTTTAGAGTCTGCAGGATTTTTATTGGTGTTTGCCTCTACATTTTCTTCTATTTTCAATTAATGAGCTCTCTCTCTCTCTTCCTCTCTCTCTTTCTCTCATTTACTAAGGGCATATCACTTTTATTAATGTGATACTCTCAGTCTTACAAAAGCACAAATGTGGAGCCCCTTGGTGTCTCAGTCAGTTAAACATTTGACTCTTGATCTTGCAATTTGTGGGTTCGGGCCCTGAGTGGGGTCCTGACCTGGCAGTGCAGACCCTGCTTGGGAGCCTCTCTATCTCTCTCTCTCTCTGCCCCTCCCCTGCTCTCTCATTCTCTCTCTCTCAAAATAAATAAATAAGCTTAAAATGAAAAAGCAAAAATGTCCAGATATCTCACAAAATTTTTTATCATTCCCTCATGATTTACATACAGGATGGTGTGAATGTGTAATTTTAGGATATCCATTTTAGGTTATCCTAAAGTTTCTTCCTACTGCAGCCACCCAACTTGAAAGTATAAAATTTAGATGTAGTTGCACAGAATCAAACATCACATGTTTCAAGAAGAATATTAATGTCATTTCTACTCTGAAGGTTAAGAACTACAGAGTAAGTAATACCTCTGCTACAGTGGGCATCAATGTGTGTGAATAAAGCACACATTGGATGGAACCAACAGTAGATGAAAGCCACTTTGACTTATTTCTATAGCCAGTGCAACCAATTTCTCATTTTTGAGAGGATAGAGAAGTGGGCAGCGCATTGGTGTCAAAACCTGTAGCAGAGGAGGCTTCACACCTTTGGAATGATTCTCAATATATTCATAATCCAATAAATTATGTACTTTAAAAAAAAAGAAAGGAAAGAGGGGAGGTGGGTTGCAGGATGGGTGAAGTAGGTGAAGGGGATTAAGAAGGTCACTTGTCATGACAAAGCACCAGGTGATGTACAGAATTGTTGAATCACCTTATTGTACACCTGAAACTAACATAACACTTATGTTGACTAAACTCGAATTAAAATTAAAATTTAATTTAAAAATTTAAAAAAAATAAGCTATCTGTGCCTTTAATATCTGCAGATGACTCATTTGTTTTAGTATCATTGGTTTATTCATGCATTCATTCAACATATACATTATATTCCAGGAATGAGGACAGAGGGAGTTAAAAGATCTCAAGGTTCCTGAGCCCGTTTGGGATCCTCAGTCCTCCTTTCTCTCTGCCCCTACCCTGCTCACACTCGCTCTCTCAAAAATAAATATTAAAAAAGGGCACTTGGGTGGCTCAGTTGGTTAAGCCTCCGACTCTTGATTTTGGCTCAGTCATGATCTCGCGGTTTTGTGGGTTCGAGCCCCGCGTGGGTCTCTGTGCTAGCAGTGCAGAGGCTGCTTGGGATTCTATCTCTCCTCTCTCTCTGACTTTTCCCTGCTCATGCTGTCTCTGTCTCTCTCAAAATAAATAAACAAAATTAAAAAGAAAAAGAAATATACTCATATCTTTTTCTACATTTTGGAAAATTAGCCAAGTGACCAGTGTAAGGTAAAATGAGTCAAAAAAGGCTGTTGTTGAGGTAACAGAAGGTTTTTAGGAATAACAATGCATTGCAAAATTATATTGTACTCAGCAGCAATTGTTATAACCATATGCTAAAATATCCACTTAAAATATTCTCACAATGATTTTTGAAAAAGAAACACACCCCAGTGGTTCTTTCCTTTGTTGATCTTGACCTCTCCATATAAGGCAGAAGTTATCGTTTTCTTTAGAGAGACCATTAATTAGCCAGATCTCAATTCAGTGAGTGAGAGTGTACATCTCAAAATTCTTTCTTTTTTTTTATTAATTTTTTTTAATGTTTATTTATTTTTGAGACGGAGAGAGACAGAGCATGAACAGGGGAGGGTCAGAGAGAGAGGGAGACACAGAATCCGAAACAGGCTCCGGGCTCTGAGCTGTCAGCACAGGGCCCAACGTGGGGCTCGAACTCACGGACACGAGATCGTGACCTGAGCCGAAGTCCGACGCTCAACCGACTGAGCCACCCAGGCGCCCCTCAAAATTCTTAACGAACAACATTTTATTTCTATTTTTACATAGTTTTCATTTCTACTTCTATTTCCATTTTTAATTTTTATTTCTATTCTTCTATTTATGAATTCATGGTCTACAGCTTGCCAGACATTCCAAACCTTCTGTAACATACAGAGAGAGAGAGAGAGAGAGAGAGAGAGAGGAGAGAGATTGAGGGAAAGAAAACAAATGTAAGAGAAAGGAAAGGAGAGAATAAGTAAGGAAGGGAAAGATAAAAGGAAAAACAACACCAACAGGGAAAGAGCCATCTGGGGGTGGAATCAGCAAATCTGATATTGGCAATAATCTGATTCTTTTTAAAACCAAACTAGAGTGTCAGTGTTAGTGTAATACATCATCCTCACTCTCATATGTACTGAAAGCTCTATTACCAAGCATTGTCAATTTTGGCCCAATACCCAATAAAGATGAAGTTTAAAATCATACTAACTAATCAATACCTGCCTCAGTATTTTCTTGGATAAATCAAGTTTTGCTAGGTCTATGTTAGTTGAATTTATATATTTCAGTTTACATTTGTCTCTTATCACAATTTGCAAACTCAACCCGATACTACACTTAAAAAAATCTGTTTCCACAGGACAAACATCATCAGTCTTTGGTTACTTGTTTTCTTGTCTGGTCTATGATTTGCTAGTCTTTATTTTTGCTACGATTGTTTTGAGATTAGTTCCAAATTAAAGTATGTCCTACATTTTGGCATTTTTTCTAAGCCATGTTGAGTACCCAAGACCACTTAAGCTCTAACATAAAGTTTTAGGAAAGCAGTTTGTTATGCTTTATTTTAAGTTAAATTTTCTCTTTGTAGGTTTGAATATTTAAAGAATGTCTCATATATCTCAGTTGTAGCCTTTCTTCTAAATTATGAGCACTTGCTATTGATTCATCTGATTTCCTTGGCTGAAAAATAAAGACCATAAATACCCTTCTTGTTTTAGTATAAGGCATCAGAAGCTAAAAGTTCATGAATGATTTTGACAAGTATAATATAAAATCATAACAAATGTATGAGCAAAAAGAAACAAAGCAAACCTAAGAATTTACAAAGCAATTCTCAGTAATTGGGGATAATACAGTTAGTTACTTGGTAATACAAAGGAAATGTGCCATATATAGATCAATGTTTTCAAACGGCCATTGGAGTCATGGAAGGGCCTGTCAAAGTGCACATTCAAAAACTCCTGAATCAAAATCTCTAAAGGTAGAATCTGAGAAAGGTACATTTCAAAAAAGTTGCTCAGGTGATTTTGTATAAAATCACAGCAAAACCTGGGCACCTGGGTGGCTCAGTAGGTTAACCATCCAACGTCAGCTCAGGTCATGTGCTCATGGTTCATGAGTTCGAGACCCACATTGGGCTCTCTGCTGTCAGCACAGAGCCCACCTCAAATCCTCTGTCTCCCTCTCTCTCTGCTCCTCCCTCCTTCTCTCTGTCTCAAAAATAAATAAACATTTAAAAAAAGTCACAGCAAAGCTTGACAACCTATACTATGGAGGGTAATTATACAGAAAATCTCTGAGGCATTACATTATTTCTGGATTGGGAAGGGAGAATGAGTAAAAGTAGCTATCATGCATTATGGGTCTGTTATGTGCAGTCATTGGATGATGAACTTTTTATACTCACATGTTCCCATACAATCTGACCACAATTCTACATTGTAGATATCAGCAACTCAATATTAAAGGTGAGGATTCATGAGGTTAATTTTTTTCTTAATCTAAACCTATAGATTGCTATAGGAAGGTATAGAACTGCTTTGCTCGCTTCGGCAGCACATATACTAAAATTGGAAGGTACAGAACTGTAATTCGTACTCAGACTTACCTGAATTTTTCATTCAACTCCACCACACTAAGTCTTTTTTCACCAGTACTTACAAAATGAATATTTTGGACACTGCCGTTACAGTGATTTTGTATCATGTCTGGGCTGTGCTTCAAGACGGAGAAAAGTACATCAGCAATTCTGAGCGCTTAGTCACCAGATGCTTTTTAAGACCATTTTCACAAGCGGTTTAGGTGAAAGTATCTTTTTCAATTAAGAAGGTTTATACTAATATCTCAGAAAGAGTGATCTAGGTTGTAGACCAGCCAACTACATTGTACATTACCATCCTTATACTCCAATAAAACCTTGCTATTTGGAACACTATTACTCTCCCATCCAGCTGTCTTTCTCTCTGTATTCTTCAACATTTTTCAATATGGGTCATAGTTTCCCTGCACTGTTTTTAAAGAAAAAAAAGGGACATCAATTTAATTGAAACCGGTAAAATGAGAGATGAATTACCATGATTTTATTGAAAAGCGGGAAATAAAATTAGCCTCTACAGCTAATTGTCTGTTCAACAAATCTTAAGATCTTTGGCTGTGGCCACAATAGACACTACCTTCTAAAAATTCAGCAGAGTCAGGCCGTGAGGGGTCTACCCAAAGGTATGAGTTCCTATCTCACAATTGTTGTACAGTAATTTAGGAGTCAATCTGAGCAAGGCTGCTCTGTAACTCCGTAACTTTGGCTGTTCACCAAGCAGCACCTCCTTCCATAGTTCTTGACTACATGTTGGAGAGCCAGATTTAAAGGCAACATTGGCTCTCTTGTGTAATAATGTAAGACTACATTCTCCAAGCTGGAGTGAGCTGAGCTATGTGGACCATCTCTCTCCAGACCTCAAATAATTGTTATATATGGTTTATTACCAGTTTTCTTGTATCTAGTGGTCTCCAGTGGTCTCTCATATACTTCAACTTTTCTATTTTCTCTATATCCTACCAATAGCAGAAAGGTGGGAGTTTGAGTATCTGGGCTTTTATGAAGGTGAGCAGGTCAGATTTTAGATTCTTATTCCCTAAAATTGGCTTTTGAGTCTGATATTCCTTTCCTCCCTCTTTTCTTTTTTCCCCCTTTCCCTCCTGCTTTTCTCCTTTCCTTCCTTCTTTCTTTCTTTCTTTCTCTCAAGTTTTAATTTATTTATTTATTTTGAGAGAGACAGAGACAGCACAAGATGGGGGAGGGGCAGAGAAAGAGGGAGAAAGAGAATCCCAAGCAGGCTCTGCACTGTCAGCACAGAACCTGACACGGGACTCGAACCCGCAAACCATGAGATCGTGACCTGAACCAAAACCAAGACTCAGACATTCAACCAACTGAACCACTGAACCACTTTTCTTTATTTCTTAATGCTAAGTGAAACTTATAGACCACAAATTAAGTATTTACTTGTTCTTCACTCACAACTTACTGATTAGACAGCAGCTCATGGATATATTTTGTTTGTTGTCTTATTTGCTCTCTTTTTGTACATATTCTAGTATTTATAGGAGGAAATAGGAACACTTTCTCATGGGAAATCATTCTCAATTCTTAGCCACTTACCACTCTGACCACTTTGGCTAAGGAAATAATAAAAAATATTAACAAAAATCTCTATGTATGGAAGCTCATTGCAGTATAATATTTATACTGATTTATAATGATAAATAAATGTATACCAAAAGTAATGTTTAAGTATACCATAACATATCCAAAGTAGTGTATTCTGAACTGATTAAAGTGTTGAAGACTTATTAATAATGTGAGGGAAAAAATCAAATGATTGGTAAAAACAAAGAGACACAAAGTAATAAATGGGGGCAAAATAAAGGCTTAAAGAAATGGATCCAAAATATAAGACTGATATGTAATTTTGAGGTTAAATCTGACATAATGCTATAGTCATCAGGCCACACTGGAGTCCTCAATCATTCTTAAACAAGCTGGGCAAAGTCTCCCTTAGAAGCATTGACTTCTGGAATGTTCTTCCCCCAGGTACCAGCTAGACTCACCTTCTTCAGGTCCTTGCCTAATATCACCATCACAATACTTTTTCTGTGATCATTCTTTAGAAACTGTGACCTCAATCCTTCTTTATATTTCACCTCTATTTCTCCTCTGGATGCCCCCATTCTTGTTAACTGGCTGTAGCACGTATTTCCCTAATTTCTTCTTTTTCATTCTTCCCCATAAGAATGTGTCTTTCATGAGAGTGAGGATTGGGTCCATTTTCTTCTATACTCCATACCATGCCACATATTATTGCCATGCACCTTGTAGGCATCACTGTTGAATGAATTAATAAATAAGTGGACAACAAGGTAATTTTATTTTTATACTTTGCTTTATATTTTGAAATTTATACTTTGAAAATTTTTGATGTTATACTCTCCTATTACATTTTTAAAACTTTTTAAATGTTTCTTTATTTTTGAGAGACAGAGAGAGAAAGAGAAAGAGACAGAGTGCAGCAGGGGAGGCATAGGGAGGAAGACACAGAATCCCGAAACATGTTCCAGGCTCTGAGCTGTCAGCACAGAGCCTGATGTGGGGCTTGAACCCACGAGCTGTGAAAAAATTCTTTGAGATGGTTTTCATTTCTGTGGCTGTGTCTTAATCTTCTTTTTCCTCAAGTTACTAATAATAGGAATTTGGTTGTACTATAAAAAGAAATACTCCAGTTTTTCTCCCCTAATGCTAGAAATGAAAGGAAATCTAAAAGCAAAATTTCCTTAAAATGGAAATCTTCCTTAAATGTTCCGTAAGTCTTATGAGTAGAGAGAATTGCCATGTATATAGTACAAGGGCAATAACTAGATTAAAGAGAATTGAAAGAATTAAGTTATCTACTAAGAAACTGTTTCCAGATGGCTAGAAACTTTAAGAATGCTAAGTATTTTATAAGTTCAGTGCATAAACTCTGCAAAGATTTAAATGACTTATGAAAATATTTGAAACGCAAAATGCTTTGGTCCAAAAATATCAAGAAAATGGAAAATTAGAAATGAATGTTTAATTAAATGTTCATAAAAGGCAGAAGTGTTTCAACCTCTAATTCTTTTGCTCACTTACTAGCCACATTTTTGGTTTTTACTTTTTCTTAATACCTAAATAAAACAAAGACATAAGCAGATTTAACCAGGATTTAATTTCATGGTGAATTACTCAATATGATCTCTAGAATTGCATTATGTTACCAGTCATGCTCTACCTACACATAGTGCCATCCTTTTCTATTAGGAGACTAAAATTTTGTTTTGGCTTTTGTTAAAAGTAAAAACAGCCAAATACTCCTTGGAGACTTATCCAAGAAAATATTGAAGTCAAAAACTTTGAAAAGAAAAAAAATGCAAATTAATCCACAGAGGCGAGACATAGAGGCTGATTAAAAAAATGCATGGGGGGAATTGGAAGGTAATGGAACTGTTAAATGTCTTGATTGTTGTGTAAGTGAATAGTGTATACATTTGTCAAAACTCAATGAATGTATGCATGAGATGGGTGCAGTTAATTTTATGTAAAT
This sequence comes from Panthera uncia, assembly GCF_023721935.1. Classification (NCBI taxonomy): domain Eukaryota; kingdom Metazoa; phylum Chordata; class Mammalia; order Carnivora; family Felidae; genus Panthera; species Panthera uncia. Next base: position 98,819,640 of record NW_026057584.1, on the reverse strand, counting down.
TATGTTTCAATAACATTGATAATGTTAGCAGAGGACTTGAGAAAAATGAGTGTGGTGAAGGTGGACACTGTCATGTACTTCAAACACGCCTGTCCCCCAGGTAGCTGCCTAGTCAAAAGCCATCAGTGTCTCCAGCCTCACAATACTCTGTAGGTGACCTCAGGCCAAACTTCTACGCCATCCCTTACCATGCACCTGACATAAACCCTTTTTTCTAGAGAGCCAACTCTTTCACTCCTCCCAAAATATGCCCTTCTCATTCATACCTTCCCCTCTTCTTCATGACATTCCTTCACCTCTGCCTGCAATCCCCGCCACTTAGCCAGTAAATACCTGTTCATCAAGTTACATATCTGAAACTCCTTTTCCCCCCTTGAAGCTCCCTTGGTTCCTAAAGAAGTCTTTCTTAAGACCTTATCCTTAAGAGTTTATCTCCACTACTTTCCTGTATCTATATTTGTTTTTATTTATTGGCTTTTAATGCATGCCTCGTTATCTCAACTGGACTTTAACCTCTGTGATCTCAGATATCTCATTTTTCAGCTATCAAATTCTCCAGTATGTTCTGCATTTTGTAGGTGCTCACTCATTATCCACTGATTGATCACCTACATGCTATAAACAGCTTTACACTGCATGGAAATAAAAGATGTCAAAGAGCCAAAGACATATTGTTTCTACTTTTGCAGATGGGGAAGGTGGATAACTATAATTAGGAACAAAAGAGAAACATAATGAATCAATGTGATGGCAAATAATAACACAAGAAGATAAGTAGGCTTTCCTTTTCTCATATAGTTCAATGGAACAATGTAGATGAAGAATGATGGAGGAAGAGATAAAACTACTGTAATTACAGTTGCCTTCAATTTCATCATATTAATTCAGAAACCCTTGCAGATGTACTCCATAGGAGACAGAAAATGATGGATGTGGCAAATTACTACTTCCCATAGCAATGTGGGGGTATTTCTCAAATTGATTCTTATCAATGGACAAAGCAGGACCAGAAAATTAGTGTCACTGAAGTGAAACCTTTTCAATTTAATTATATCAGGTGAAACCATGAAACCGAAGCTATTTACAAAACAGAATTTATAACTTTGAAGAGATTAGTCTGAAAAATAGTTTCAGAAAACAGATGAGTTACACACATTAGAGGATGAAAGCTATAAGAAATAATGTACGTAGAGCATGTACATTACTTGGAATGGCCTTTATTCTCCATAGCCTTCTTTATTTGGGAAAACCTCTGTACCATATAATTGAGAATAAGTATTTGCTGAATACCCAAAGTTTCTCAGATACTGGTAAGTTCCTGTGGTTGAGTTATGAATAAGGCACAGCTCCTTCCATCAAATAAAGTTAGTGGGTGATTGAAAAGAATAAATCATAATTTTAGTAGAGTGTGGTGAGTCCAATGATGCAAATAAGTGTAGTGGTACAGAAGCAGATACAAGAGGCTGCAGTGTAAGTGAGTCAGGAATTTCATCTCACTATAGGTAACGTATAAATGTTGTCCCAGTAGCAAAAAGAACAAAAGATGTTAGGACAGGCCTGGCAGAGGGAACAGTATGAGTGCAAGAGCAAGAATAAAGTCATGCCATATCATATTTGTTTAAGATTTATTTGTAAAACCTATGAAACTCCTAGGAAATTGACATGAGAATAATTGTCCTTGACATGCATGTGGGTAATGAATTTTTGGATATAATATCTAAAGCCCAGGCAATGAAATACAAAATAAACAAATGGGACTACATCAAACTAAAAAGCTTCTGCACAGCAAAAGAAACCATCAACAAAAGTGAAAAGATAACCTATGGATTGGAAAAAAATATTTGCAATCTATATATCTAATAAATAGTTAATATCCAAAACATATAAAGAACTCATGCAACTCAGTAGCAAAACCAAACAAATAACACAATTAACAAATGGGAAAAAGACCTGAACTGACATTTTTCCAGGGAAGATATTCAAAAGGCCAACAGGTACATGAAAAGGCATTCAACATTAATAGTTACTAGGGAAATGCACATTAAAACCACAATGAGATGTCACCTCATGCCTGTTAAAATGGCCATCATCAAAAAGACAAGAGATAAAAAATGCTGGTGTGGATGAGAAGAAACGGGAACCCACATGCACTGTTGGTAAGGATGCAAACTGGTGCGGCCACTGTGGAAAACAAGATGGAGATTCCTCAAAAAATTAAAAATAGAACTACCATACAATCCAGCAATTTTACATCTGGAAATATATCCAAAGGAAACAAAAACAGTAACTAAAGGCTAGCTGCACCTCCATGTTTATGGCAGTATTACTTACAATAAGACATGATAACAACCTAAGTACCCATCAATTGATAAAGTTGTGCATGTATATGCATGACATATGTAATATACATATATACAGCATATATATTTTATATTATGTATAATGTTATGTATAATATAATAATATATCATAGGATATCATTCAGCCATAAAAAATGTGACAACATGGATGGACCTTGAGGGCATTATGTAAGTGAAATAAGACAGAAAAAGACAAATACTGTTTAATAATATCTGCATATTCTGTATAATATCACTTATATGCAGAATCTAAACAAAACAAAACAAAACAAAACACCCCACCATACTCATAGAAAAAGAGATCAGACTTGTGGTTACCAGAGGTGGGTGGGGAAGGAGTAGTTGGAGAGGAAGGTGGGTCTAAGCAACAAATTTCCAGTTGATAAATAAGTACCAGGGATGTAGGTACAACATGGTGACTGCAGCCAACACTGTAGCACGATATGTAGAAAAGTTGAGAGACTAAATCCTAAGAGTTCTCATTGCAAGGATGATTTTTTTTCTCTTTTTTTCTTTAGTTTCTTTTTCTCATATCTATAGGAGATGATGGAAGTTAGCTGAACCTATTGTAATCATTTCACAAGATGTGTAAATCAAACAATCATATTATATGCCTTTAAGTGATGCAACAAAGCATATCAATTATTTCTCAATAAAAGTGGGGGGGTAGACAATGTGGTATATGTGTACAATGGAGTATCATTCAGTCTTATATTATTCAGCCTGCTATATACAACAACATGGATGGATCTGTGGGACATTGTGTTAAATGAACTAAGTTGGATACAGAAGAACTAATACTACATGAGGTATCTGAAATAGCCAAACTCATAGGAGCAGAGAATAGAATGGTGGTTGCCAGGGGCTGAGGGGAGGGGGATGGGGGGCTGCTGTTAATTTCTTTTTTTTTTTAATTTTTTTAATGTTTATTTATTTTTGAGATAGAGACAGAGCATGAACAGGGGAGGGTCAGAGAGAGAGGGAGACACAAAATCGGAAGCAGGCTCCAGGCTCTGAGCTGTCAGCATAGAGCCCTCTGCGGGGCTCCAACTCACGGACCGTGAGATCATGACCTGAGCCGAAGTCGGCCGCTTAACCGACTGAGCCACCCAGGCGCCCCAAGGGGAGCTGCTGTTTCAAAAGAACGTGTCTCTTGGCCAGGCAGCATGTTCAAATGAATGCAGTGTTGGTCCACAATTTGTTACCATAAAATCATTTACAATCATCATGCACAAAACTGGATACTTTTGGAAACTAAGCTTTGTGCAATTCCTGCTCATTTTTTTTCATTCAATGACAAGTACTTGCATGAAACATTCACTCCAATTCAAATGCAATGATACTCTGATGGCAGAACCAGTCAACTTTCCAGATAAATCAGGCTCAGAATTTTCCACTGAATGAAGTGGTACATTATCAACTGGAGATCTACCTTTAAGGTGCTGCTCCAAACATATAAAGTTTGTAAGTTAAACAGATCCTGTATCCCATTTACACTTAAAACAGAAAAGTTTATCTAAACCTTTAGCCAATCTTGTGTCTTAAATACTTGTATACTACTAACGATAGCATGCAATAACAGGTAAACACTGCTGATTTGACTATAGTTCAACTATGACACAGGGAAAATATTAAAGCTGATTGGAGAAGAAGCTGGAATTAGGAAAGATTTTATAAAGGACATGATATTTAATTGATTATGGCTTAATAGGTGGTATTTCAACAAGAAGAAAAGAAAATTTCAGACCAAGGGGATTATATAAATAAAGAAAACATGCTAAGATTTCAAACTACAATAGTGGTAGCAGGAGTGAGGACAGTTTCATAACACTTTCCTTTCTTTCCAGCTTAGAGGTAAAATTGACAAATAAAATTATATATATTTAAAGTGTACAGTGTGGTGATTTAGTAGGTAACACACACACTATGATATATTTACCACTATCATCAGGCATACTAAAATACACTCTTTTTGTTTTGGATTAACCGATCTGGCCTTAGGTTGGGAACCTCAAAGCAATCCACCCATGGACCTTAATAGAGCATATGCCCGGGTTCTGCCATTCTCTCTGCCTTCACCCTGCCTTGATCTCCCCAGGCTCCTCAAGACATGCCATGGACTTCTTTCAGGAGGTAATTAAACTGTGAGTAATAAACTTCTCTGCTTCAATTCCCCTGTGGTCTTTTGTTGAACCATGGCTCACCATCCGACACCGTGGAGCTCTACTTAGCAAACATTAATTTAACAAAGTCACAACCCTCTCAGTATTTCACTGGGATACTTCTTTGTTAAAAGATGCAATTACTGAGATAAATGACAGGTGGATGTGCTTGTCCCCCATTCAAAATGATATTCCAAATTTACACATATGATTGCAGAGTGCCTGAAAACTGCTGTTCCAGTTTTAACAGGCAGATGGGCTATTCACAAATTAACCCCCAAATCTCAATGGGCTAACTTGACAAAGTTATTTTCACAAAGTTGTCTAATGTGGGCTGAGGATTACTCCACACAGAGTTAATGCAGAGTCTACCATCATGTAGCTACATCATCTGGAACATATGGCTTCCAGCATCCACGGAAGAGAAAGTATAGATGTAGTGTACCAGCTTTTAAATGCTTATTCTCACTGTCCAATGACCAAAACTAATCACATGTTCTCCCCCTAACTATAACAGAGGCTGAGAAATGCAGAGTTGCAGATAGAATATTTGCTGAGAAATATTATCTATCATTGATTTTTATGGGTAAATTAGGAATTCATGGGAGTTGTAGGGTATATCATGCAGGGAATTCATTGTTCAAATTATACAGTTCAACGGGCCATCATATGCAAAGGATATGGCTACTGGGCTGTCTGGAGAATGGCACAACACCTTTTGAGATGTGGCAGAATTCTGCCCAGAGGAGTTTGCCTAAGTGCAATTTGCAATGGGGGTTGAGGTTCTCATGGGACAATTCAGCTCCTAGATATAAGGAATGATTGGAAGTTAAGCTCAAAGTTAGGAATGGCATACCTTAGAGACTGCCAGGCTTCTGTTGACCTATTCCTACTCTTTATGGCCACCCTTACGTAGAGGGCCAAGTAGGTGATATGATAAGTGACCTGGAAGCTTTTAAGAGCCTTGCATGGGGTTAAGCTTCATGAACACTATTTTTTGGCAACTAATTTAGATAAACAATAACCCAATTGCACCTTTTTGCTTAATTTTTGTTTTAGCTTTAGTTACTTCTGTCAATCAATACATCAAAAATATATTTTAGGTCTTCAAAACATGAAATATTTCCCCTATGTTCTCAGTAACTGACAATGAGAAATGTGGAAGAAAATATTCTGGAAGGAAATATACTCCTAATTTGCTTCTGTGAATGAAAATTTTAAAAATAGTCTTCGAAAGTTTTATTATTTTGTGTGTGTTTATGTGTGTACATTCTTATCCATATACATGGATATCCATATGCATGGATATAATACCTAAAGCTCAAGCAACAAAAGAAAAATAGATAATTACTTATCCAAAGCAGTCCTTTTTGCCTTGAAAATCCTTGATCTTTCTGCTTTGTTTAAGCTTAATATAGCTCTGAATGGCCTAGCATGACCGTGTTTGCAAAGCCATGCCCCTGAGGATTTTTCATTTCATACATCATTTACAACTGGCCCAGGTGATCCCATATATTCTGGACCTATAGTCTTTCACCACAGAAAGTTAAAGTAAAGAATATGTTGATCCATAAAAAAAATCCAGGCCAATCATGCACAGCCTCCTTGTTTCCTAATACTCTTCTTCACCCCATCAGATTGTTAGCTAACCCGAAAAAAGAAAGTGTGATACTCCTCCAAGACACAAACCAAATTTCAGATTTCACTACTGTCGCTTGTTTATGTGAAGGCATTCTGACTTGCTGCCTCAAAACTACCACTGAAAAAAATAAAAGGTTGAGAGAGAAATACCATCAGGCCATTTTCCAATCAAACATTTCTGTGTCCACAGTCCCAGCGTTCAAGAAAATGTCTTTTCAAAGTCAACAACCTAGAATTACCATGAGTGAAGGGGCTGCCTTTCCTTGTGTGACCAAAAGGTTTTTAGTCCAAAACCAAACATTAGTAATTATATGGAAGTGATGCACATTAACAGTGAGACGCTTGCAGCTTCTATACTTCCTAAGACAGGCCCTTTATTCATCCTATCCTATTGGATTTATACATGTACAATTATAAGTAAAACAATTTGGCTCATGATGTGACAATGATGATTTGGTGAGGAAAAGGCACCATCTATTTTAGAGGCTGTTCAAGAGTTAGAGAGGCTGGTAGAGGATGTTGAAACTGCACAATTCATAGATCTTTATGCTATTTTCCTTGACACTTTCAGACCCCCCTGATAACTCCAAAACAACATAAATTTATGGAGTCTTGGATTAACCAGTGTTTTCTTCAATATAATACCTAAAGCTCAAGTAACAAAAGAAAAACAAACTGGACTTTATCAAAATTAAAAAAAACTTTTGTGCTTCAAAGACTACTATTACAAAAGTGAAAAGACAATCCACAGAGTGGGAGAAAATATTCATAAATCATAATCTGGTTAAGGCCAATATAAAGAATATACAAAGTACTCTTACAACTCAACTTTAAATAGGCACTAAACCATTTGAAAAATGGGCAATGATTGTTTTAATAGACATTTCTCCAAAGATGATGTACAAATGACCAATAAGCACATGAAAAGATGCTCAATATCATTAGACATCAGAGAAATGTAAATTGAAACAGTAATGAGATACCATTTCATATTAACTAGAGTGGCTATGGTCAAAAAGTCAGATAATAACAACTGTTGGGTAGAATTTGTAGAAACTAAACTCTCATACACTGCTGTTGGGAATGTAAAATGACAATCACTTTGACAAACAGTTTGGCAGTTCCTGAAAACATTAAACATAGAGTTGTAATATGACAATAGGAACAATTCTACTCCTAGTTATATACCCAAGAACACTGAAATCTATTCACAAAAAAACTTTCCCCCCGGGTGTTCATTGCACTACTATTCATAGTATCCAAAAAGTCACAACATTCCCAAGATTCTATCCACTGACGCAGGCGTAAAGGAAATGTAATATATCCACACAAGGGATTCTTAAGCTATATAAAGGAATGGCATACTTGTTCATCCTACATGAATGAACTCTGAAAATATTATGGTGAATGCAAAAAGCCAGAAAAAAAATCCACAATTAGTATGATTCCACTTATATGACATATCCAGAATAGGCAACTTTATAAAGACTAAAAATACATTAGTGGTTGCCAGGGCCTGGGGATTGAGAGAAGGAGAGGAAACGGTATTTGCACATGGGTATGAAGTTTCTTTTGGGGGTGATAAAATGTTCTGGAATTACATAGTGGTAATGGTTGCTCAATCTTGTTAATATATAGAAAATCATTAAATTTTACCTTTTAAAATAATGAATGTTGTTGTATTGAATCATGTCTCAAAAACATTTAAAAACTTAAAAAGATTTAACATGCCTGTCTAACTATTTACCGATCGGTATCTGGTGTCTTGTATAGTGCCTAATATTTAGTAGACATGTAATAATGTTTTGATAAAGTTATACCTTCTGTTAATTTCTTTTTAGATTGTTTCCTCTGGTAGTCCCCCTTATGCTTTGTCTTCACTCCAAGATATACATTGTAGCTTTTTCAGCCTCTTTAGTCCCACCAGAATTTTTCTATTCCACAAATTTAGTCTTTTGTATCTTTGACGTGCATTCCAGGAAAAAAAAACAAAACAAAACAGCACTGACTCATTCACCTCATAAAACTATCCTGATAGGTGCCTGGGAGAAGTATTTCAGATTCCTTCTATCTAGAGGGTCTATCATTTTGTGATAATTCTGTCCCCAATTTTGAATTTCTACCATCCTTTATTCATTCAAAAATATTATTAGAAAATGCCCAGGTTTTTTATTTATTTATTTTTTACCATTTATTCAGTTTTGAGAGAGAGAGAGAGAGACAGAGCGTGAGTGGGGTAGGGGCAGAGAGAGAGACACAGAATCTGAAGCAGACTCCAGGCTCTGAGCTGTCAGCACAGAGCCTGATGCAGGGCTCGAACTCACAAACCATGAGATCATGACCTGAGCTGAGGTCGGGCACTTAACCGACTGAGCCACCCAGGCGCCCCAAAAATGCCCATGTTTTCAAGATTACTTATCAACATTGCTGTATTTTAGATTAACTACCAAAGTTGCTGGGAGCTGGACATTGGTGGGCTAACAGCACAATCTCCAGGCAGGGCTGTAGCTGGGAGTAAAAGACCATAAGCAGGGAAAGATGAGGAAAAAACAAACAAATAAACAATCATACATTAATCAAACAAAAAGATCAGATGAATGCATTTTTCACTGGAATAAGAACTGCAAACTTATGCAAGATGCAGCCTCACTGAAAAAGACTTGAGGACATAATAGCAAACAGAATTGCTGGGATGTGCAGTTTAAGAAAGAAGGGGCTGAGTCTCAGTAGTGGTTTGTTTCACCAAGATTTTATTAGACTAGATGATTACTTATCCTAGAAAGTCATTTCAATACTCTTGGTCACCATTCTTGATCTGCCCATTGACAAAATGGATTAAGAGAACTAATATAAGGCACACTTAGCTCTAAAATTCACCAGCCTTCTTATTTTACAAGGTTCTACTCTCCTCTCAGTCCAAACTCTCATTAAGGGGGCGCCTGGATGACTCAGTTGGTTAAGCACCCAACTTCAGCTCAGGTCATGATCTCATGGTTCATGAGTGCGAGCTCTGCGTTAGGCTCTGTGCCGACAGCTCAGAGCCTGGAACCTGCTTCAGATTCTGGGTCTCCCTCTCTATCTGCCCCTCCCCTGCTTGCACTCTGTCTCTCTGTCTCTCAAAAAAAAGAGAGAGAGAAAATTAAAAAGTTAAAAAAAAAAAACCTTTCATCATAGATAAACTGTGGTTCAAGGCTGGGTGATGCACAGAAAACCACTAAAGGAAATGTGAAGTTCAAAACTGTGAAGGGTCTGACGTGCCATGGCTGACAACCTACTGCAAGCTAACAAGTTAGTGTGCTAGTCACACGTGTACAGAAGGAGAAGCACCAGACCTCTGAGTCAGATCACCTTATCAGTACTGCTTTCCAAGCTCCCATTCCCCATGGGACAACACACTGAGGGCTTGATGCTACCTGTGTGTAACAATTAGGAGCAGTTAGGAGATACAGAGCTCACATAGGATACAAATCTATTCCTCCTCCCCTAGGTTGATGGAGAGCCAGAAAGAGAGGGAGGGGAAGGGGTGGAGAGAAAGAGAGAGAGAAAGAGAGGGAAGGATAGTGGGAGAAAGAGACATCCCTTTACTCTGGAATCCTTTGCAGGGAGAAGGTATGGTCCCTAGCTGTATAACAGTTGGAATGTAAGCAAATGGCTCTGGAGTAGATAGGTGTTTTAACTTCTAACCTTCAAGGAACGCTTATCATTCAAATCCTTTAACTCAGGTTACAAGTATTCTTTATTCAGAAAATCCAGGCTTTTCAGAAATGTGAAAATATTCATGGGGAGTTTTTCATCAACAGAAGGCATTAGGATTTCCTGAGATTTAAAATAAACAGATCACAGGGATTTGGGGTTGTTTATGTGGAGGTAAAGAAAGAGAAAGAAGTTTGCCTTTATAGAAACAAAGTCCATTAGAGCTGAAGCAAAAGATGGTATTTTGTTGGGAGACACACAATAACTAAATAAGTGATAAAATTAATGGTATACTCAGGAATTCCAGCATGTAAGTTACTGGCATCATCTCAGACACTATTTTTGTGATATGTTTTGAAACGCTTTGATACACCTATTTGACATTTTTCACATTTAGTGTAACAGTGCACATGGCCGAGGGCACACCATGTTTTCTTGTCTTGATGACTTATCCAGTGAGGTGTCATATTATATCTGATCTCAACTCCTATTTGGGCATACCTCCCTCTGTCCTTTGTCTTCGTGGCTCCATATTGTATTACAAATAGAAACATGCAACATCCCTTGGAAAGCCAGATCCATCCTGGTCTCATTGACACAGATTCTGTGCAGTTGCCATTATTAGTGAGAGTCACATTGATGATGTAATTGATCAAGCTGGAGTACCATGTCTGTCCTGAAACCTTAACTCATACATCCATATTTTGATCCATACATCTCATACCTCCAGTGCTCTCTTTGAATACATGTATTACTGCCAGTTGACTGATCTGAATCTTCTTTTTGGCTGATGAATACACTTGGTCTTTTTCAAATGATCAATGCCCATACCTTGGAGCAGATGTTAATGATGTCATTGTCATGCCAGTGGCATACTACTATCTATTCTTATTCATCCACTTGGGATTTAAACATCTCTCTCTCTTCTTGTTTTTGATTTCTGTGCTATTTTTGAGAGGGTACTATTCAGCTTTATTTTCATGAATCATTCCTCTTGCTTTGACTCTTTTCTTCTTCCAAACTGGCATCAGCTTTCTGATGGTGGAGGCATCAATAAAACATAAATGGTAGGAGTATTGGCTTTGTGTTAGCAAAGAAGAGTATTAGCAAATTTCATCATCAGACTCCCCCATTAACCAAGATCCTTACTTAAAGAAACTAGTGACAGCCCAGTAGCGTTCAAATTAAACCAAATAGCCAAGTGTAGTTACCCCATACCAAATTTTATAACTAAATTTAATTGACTTTCTCTGCAGGAATTGCTTGAATCATTGATGCCTAAAACACTCATGGACCTGTCAAAGGTGTGGGATTCTTCCAAGGGTGCATGTGATTTTTATTCATTCTTGTAATAAAAGGCTTATTTATTATAAATTGATTCATTTCCTCAAGATGGTTATCAGCAAAATGGAGATGGGCAAAGATCATTTCAAACCTGTCTCTCCTAATGGCATTTGTGACTAGGCTGTGATGCACATCCAGAGAACTGTCTGAAAACAAACTCCTCTTTAGGTATAGAACATATCTACTCAAAACAAAACACTCAAAACACACTTTAGTTTCTTGAAGTGAGCCTCACATTTTATTTGAGTACCATAATTGATTTCATTCACAATGAAGTTAATTGTTTCCTTATCCAGAAATAATTTCAAGAGTCCCTTGGGACATGGATACTAATTTAATTTTTTACATTTGAAAATCTGGCATGGGTCACCTTGGAAAATCTGGGGTGATGTCTCTTTTGGCCCATTTCTGTAGAGGAACTCATCACTCCTTGGTGTCTTTCTTGCAGGTTCTACTCCTGGGTCAGAGATACCGCCACCTGGATGGCAATCCATTGGAACTACCATACCTACAGTATGCTCCTGGGTAAGCTGCTCATATTGTCTGCTTTCTCTCCTCCTGTGTCTTCTTCAAGGTGGTCTCCTGTGGTGTTGTCTGGGGGTTAGGAGGAAGGTAGAGACGTAGATGGATGGGTCTCTTGATTTTGAGGCATCTTTCTTCTTTTAGTGCATCCAGAATATCTATGAGCTTCACAGGTCAGCCAAAAATGGTGGCAAGGCTCTCAGGTGATAGGTCCTTGAAATACAGGTTGTAAGCTATCATGGAAAGAGAAGTGAGCCAGAACTGGGCAAACTAGACATTATGTTTTAAGGAATACAGACTCAGGAAAGAAGGCTGGTCTTCTGGAGGCCCAGCACATTGTTGCAATGCTTCCATTCAGAATCATCCCCTTGGCTGCTGCTGAGTTAAGATCACCATTACAGACTCAAAATTATCAAGGTGGGGCAGTTCATTTATTTAAAACTTTAATCACCACGCCTTACACATATCTTTGTACCAAAGAGTTTACAAGAGTTTAGGGAAAAGAAACCAAATGTCCTGAAAGATCAGGATACAATACAGTTGAATACACACAAGTATGGATCGGAATACAGTGAAAGTTTGAGTGTGGCTATTGACTTGAGTTCATGAGTTTGCATGGAACACTGATTTAGGGTGGTTGGTAGTATATCCAGTTGTTGGAAACATTAGGTCATGTTACAGGGAAAGGAAGGCATATTCATTATTTCCTCAAGAAACTGCATCCTTCTTCAACACCTGGCCTAAACCCAATCTGGCCTACCAAAAACAAAAGTCTAACCATCAAACACAGTGAATGAAATACAAAATCAGCTCTCTGAGGGTAGAGTCATGGCTGTTGGCCAAAGAAATATGCTTTGTGAAAATGATGATCAAAGCCAATTCTGTTTATATAAATTGCCTCTGATTTATGATTTTTCCCAAATGAACTGTGTAATTATATGAGAATGGGCAACTCTCTCAACCTTTTTGTATTCTTCCATCTAGAAATGTTGGAATTTACCTACAGGACTTTTAAAGCACGTTTCAATTTTAAAAAATTTATACTTACATAAAATAATTAGTCACTGGTCTATTTTTCCAATAACCTAAATGTGAATAGTGGGTAACTAATGAATCGAATACCAGGATGATAACAATCTAACTATACTTTGTATTGATTCCAGAAGTTCTCACATTTGGGCTATTTTAACAAAACTAAGGAAGAAAGATGAAGAAATTTATCTCTATATTTTGCAGTAGGTTGGCTTTATTTGAAATAGTTTTCAATGATTCCTCATATTTTTCCATGCCAAAGGTAGGCCCCACACAAAACAAAACATTTGGAAAAAGTATTTCCATCATACTCCACCATCATTTCCATCATTTCCACCATCTCACAAAAAAGAAAAAGAGAGAGGGAGAGACTCATGACTTTTCAGACTTCTGGAAGCAGAATTTCATGACAAATCTACAATAAATATGATTTAAGAAAAAATACACACACACACACACACACACACACACACATATAATTAATTAATTATTTTGAAGCACTTACTAGGTAGATCACTCACTAAGCAGTTTTAAAGACACCGTTACCTTGAAAGTGCTCAAGATCCATTTGGTGACAGAAAACATGTTCATAAAAAAATAGCAAACAAGACATCACATGAGACATGACAATAAGCCCCACAGAAGCACATAGAAACAAGCCACACAAAACTGCGGGATGGGGCATCCTGGATCCAGTAATTCCTAGTCCAAGGATTTCAGCAAAAGACAGAGATTATGGAGGCAAAAATATTCTGCACCAGTTTGAAAAATTCCCCCAAAGAAATCTCAAACCTCTCTTCTCCTTCATCAGCCTCAATGGCATTGCCGAAAAGTAATCTCATCTCTCTGGAGCTTCAAACATCATTGCCAGAGTTCTAGAAGGGGCAGAAGACTTACCTTGAGGCAGATGCCAAGATTGAGCCCCAGGATTACAGGCTGCAGCCGCTGAACAGCCCCAGGAACCCCTTTCATTACAGTGGCGGGTGTGGTCTGAGCATCAGACTGAGTCCTGGCGACTCCTGTCTCCGGAGGATTTGAATTCAAAGAAGGAAGAAAAATCTCAGCTGCCAAATGAAAAACGTTCTGATTGCTATCAGCCTAGGGAAAACAAAACGAAGGTATGCAAGTAGAAAGTATTTTTCCTTTTGCTTCTTTCCTAACTTTACTCCTTCTCTCCCTCCCTTCCTTCCCTCCTTCCTTTCCTTCTTTTTTCCTCCTCCCTCTCTCTCTCCCTTCATTCCTTCCTTTCTTGCTTCCTTCCTTCCCTCCCTCCTCCTTTCCTTTCTTCTCTCCCTTCCTTCCTTTTTTCCTTTCTTCCTCTCTCTCTCCCCCCACTTCCTTCCTTCCTTCTTGAAATTAATTTTAAAATCTTCCAATAATCCATAGGTAGAGAAGAAAAAGGCAGTGCTTCTTTTCTTAGGTAGTTTCTCATTATAGACAAGCCAGCCTCTTAGGCCCCCAAGCACCTGCGTCAGCCTCCAGCAAAGCCAGCCCAAAAAACAAAGGTAAAGAAAATTGAATGCTTTTGAAGGTCAGCAAGGCCTATCAGGGAGGCGCTAAGAAAGACATCTGCCGCTTTTTAAATGCATTCCTGAAAGCCAGGCTCTTCTTCCCTCACAGAAGGCAGAAAAGCTCTTTGAATTCCATGGGAAAAGAAACCCTTATTTCAAAAATAAACTTTGAAGTTGTTTGAAGATGAAAGAGGAGAGTTGCCTGTGAGCCAGAGCTGAAGCAGTGGGGAGGGACTACCAGTATTTTGAAATACGCTTCAGAGAAACTTATTAGAATTTAAAAGGACTGTGCAAACAGATCCCCTATGGCTATGTCCCACTGAAAGTATGTGACAGGGTTTTAAGAGCATAACCGAGGCTAAGGTTGATGCTGACTACTATCAAAGTCTTATTTGATTATACAAAATGATTTCTCATTCAACTGAGAATATAAAAAGCAATTATTTCAGAAACTTACCTGTGAACTGAACTCGACTCACTCTCTGAATGTGATTTAATATTAGAGAGACAAGGGGAAGCTGCATTGCGTTTAGCATGATCGTGGTACACCCAACACATCACAAACAATGTTCCCTTTGACAGTCCTTTGCTTTTCCTGTTGGTTCCAGATGGAACCATCCTAACTTACAAAATAATAAATAGAAACCTAGCGTTTGGTGATCAATTACCTTAGGAATCATAAAAATCTCTTCGTAGGGCATCCATTAATTGAGCACTTACCGTAACAGAACTCAAGGGGTTCGCCCCTTGGGGTGCATCAAATTGAACATGACCCAAGGAAATATTGAAAGAAAAGGACTTTTGATTACTTGTTACAAGTAAGGAGACAGAGAGATAGCTGTCAAAGCACTGCATCCCTGTGGGGTCAGCATAGGAAGCTTTTATTGAGTGTACTAGGGGGTGGGGGCAGGGAGCTTGCATAGACACTTTTGGTTCAATTGCGCATGTGCGGTCGTCAAGATGCTAGTGCCTACATCCTATGTTCATAAAATGGCAGAAAATTTCTCCCATAGGAGCTAAAGGTAACTTCAGGTCAATTCGGGGGGCTTCTGTGCAGGTCCCCAGATCCAGTCTGGCTCAAACTGGCTCATGTACGGGGCTATCAGGTGAGACACATCTAGCAAGAGGCTGCCAAGTTAAACACCTAGTTGGATGTTTCCTTGACTGGAACTGTTGCTTCAGCAAAACAAAACACATTCCAGGGCCCCTGGGTAGCTCAGTCAGTTAAGCGTCCAGCTTTGGCTCAGGTCATGATCTCACAGTTTGCGGTTCGAGCCCCGCGTCAGGCTCTGTGCTGACAGCTCAGAGCCTGGAGCCGGGAGCCTGCTTCAGATTCTGTGTCTCCCTCTCTCTCTGCCCCTCCCCTGCTCAGTGCTCTTTCTTTGTCTCAAAAATAAAGTAAACATTAAAAGAAAATTAAAAATAAAAACACATTCCTTCCCTGCTTTGTCCCTTACCCTCCCCCCCCCCTCTGCCAGTAGCTTTCAGCTGATAGTTTTGAGTAACTTCTCATTGCATCCTACCTAACATTACAACTTACTGTGCTTTAGGGAATATATAATTACAGTAAAACTTTGGATTATGAGTAACTTGTTCCACAAGACGAGCAAACATTTCTAATAAATTTTAACTTGATAAACGAACGATGTCTTGCAATATGAGTAGTATGTGATGCCAAATGTCACATGATCACAACTGAGCCAGTGGTTCCTGAAATTCGCTTCCATGTATGAGTGCTTTGGATTACAAGCATGTTACGGGAATGAATTATGCTCATAAGCCAAGGTTTTACTGTATATAAATTGGTATATATCAATAAAAATATTATCTTCCAGGTAAAAATACACACACATATGCATGTGTATATTTCCTCCTCATACCAGTCTTGTAAGGTGGATGTTATTAACCCTATTACACAGATGAAGAAATTGAGATTCAGTGAGATCAAGCAATTTCTTCTAATACATTCCATGGTAAGGAACACAACTAGGATTTAATTCAGAATAAATTTATCCTTAACATTTATAATAATGCCAGCAGATTAAAGATTGAAAACTGTCACTATAACCACCTTCATCTTTCATTAATGTTCCGAACTGTTAAAATGCTACACTGATCCAAATATTAAAGATTGCCATGTGCAGAACTGAAATGTCATCATTTCCCACCACTTTAGATATAGCATGACACTGATATGACCAATGAGGGCTACCAGGCAGAGAGTAGAGATTTGTGTGGATTGGGCCACAGAAATAAGGGATTAGCACCCACTGGATACTTAATATATTGGCAGAAAACCATTTGGGTGGCAGATTTTACTTTCTTTTTGCTTCGGCAAAACAAAGAAGTAGGCTTATAATGAATAGTTTCAGGAGGAATTGAGTGCTACTTAAGTATGTTTGTATAATGTGCCTAACATTTTTGGAACACTTTCCAACATATATTTCCTTCTTTGTACTTTGCATTTTAGCCCCACAGCCTCTACGATGTTAGGACAGGGCCATGAAGTTGGATTAGGAGAAAAGAAAGATGTATCCTAAATGAAGGGGAAGTAGAAGAGGAGCCTAAGTGACAAGGGGTTAGATGTGAGTGGTCTAGCTTCTAAACACGGAGGGTTAAAAACCCCATAAGTGGATTCAAAACAGTAGATGAGGGGGTACCTGGGTGGCTCAATCAGTTGAGTGTCCAAATCAATTTCGTCTCAGGTCATGATCCCAGGGTTGTCAGATCTAGCCCCGCATTGGAATTCTCTCTCTCCCTCTCCCTCTGCCCTTCTCTTGCTCATGCTTTCTCTCTCTCTCTCTTTCTAAACTTAAAAAAAAAAAAGATTCTCTCTCTTCTCTCTCCTTCTGTTTCTCTCTGAAAAAAAAAAGAAGATGAGTTCTGAAGCGATCTTGGAGTCCTAAGGAGGGTCTCATTCTTGTTTCTCAATACCCATTTTAGAGTAAGTTCAAACTCCTGAGGGAAGCCTTCTACTCAGCATGATGCAGGAACTAACCACTAGCCACATGTTGCTGACCAAAAGGTAGATTTGAAGTAACTTGAGGGAAATGAGGGTGGATAAATGGGAAGCTTCCCAGAGAACTGCAACCCAGAATCCAGCCCAGAAAAGAGAAAGCAGAAAAGAGGTCTAAGTCTCCAAGCATAAGTTCACTACCGGAGACCTCTAGCTACAGGGGACATGGACCTTAGGACTAGAGGGTATGGCAAAACACATGGACTTCAGAGGTGTATGCAGGAGTCACAAGACACACAACTCAGGAAATACCACCTCAGATTACCCAGTGACCATACAGGTTGAGAAGACATATTTTGGGAGACAAGCAAGGATCTGAAGAACCACACATGGACCAGAAGGAAAATGGACCTCCCTCTCTCTGATACCACAATTGATTATATTAACCTTCATCTTAATGCCAACCTCACATTTACTCATATTGTGTTCAATTTTTGTTCCATATACATGTCCATACATGTGGACAGGTGGAAAAGCATAAGTGAAGGAACACTAACATTTATGTTGTAATATGCAGTTTGCAAAATAATGCTATATGCGTAAATTAAGTATGCAACTTTACTTTTTTGTGATGGGAATAATACCCTCACTCTAATAGTTGACTAGACCACTATGCTTGGGTCTTCACATGCTTTAATTGCCAAAGGTTCACCTATCCTCTTGAACTATGTCACCCCTATCCAATATGCCTATGGATCTCTGGGTGTCCATTAGTGTGCAGGATGGCTAGAGGCTACTCCTGCTCACTCCTATTTCATCAGTTTGAAAACAAGGCCAGGGTCTGCTTCAAGGACTGAAGGACTGGTTTCCACACAATGAAAACACTCTTGTCAATATTATGGTTTCTGGTGTCCGCATGTTTCTTAGGACGTTGTCTATAATTCATCGTTTTGAGGACCAATGACCACCCTCCCTATCTCCTTGTCTATTCAGTCCAAAGTCTCACTCTCTGGTATGACATATCAGAGGCAAAAACCACACAACGGTTAACATGGTAGGCTCTGAAGCCAATGTATCTGCGTTCAGATGTTGCCTATGCCAGTGTCTTTGAACAAGTCAGCTAACTTTCCATATGCCTCAACATTCTCATCTATAAAATGGATATAAAAAAGATGTATGCCACAAACTTTTATGAGGATTAAATAAAGTTAATGCATAAAAAACATTTAGAACCATATCTGACACATGGAACTTTCCAATAAATAGTAGCTAACACTGTCAATGTAACAATCTTTTTTTCTCTATGGTAATTTTTTCATCCTTGTTGATTAGTATAGACCAAAGTTTCTCCTAGTCCACTTTGCCTGGTTTCCCTAATTTTGACCCTCTTGGACACTAAACCTTGGAGAAGGTTTTAGTAAATAGAACACTTCCTTCCAACAGGTTGACCAGAACCTTGTGGAAATTGGTTCATTTCCTTTCCAAAGCTCGGCTTTCTGACACATGTGGGAGTGGAGAGCCTTTCAAAATCACATCCACATAAATACCTAAACCCTCACAAAAAAATTCTTATTCATATACCTGTTCTAATAGGACAATGTGTGCCTACTTTTCTCACAGAACATTACTGAGAGTGATATTTCTTTCAAAATGGAAAACATCATCATTCTGTCCCTACTTCTATACATGGAACATTTAGCCATGTTCTTACAAGGGACATGACTTTCCATTTCATCACACTTGCACAGCTTTGTGAGGTATGTACCAATGCATACATTTTATAGATGAGAAAATTAAGAGTTCAGATATATAAAAGGGGAAGTTGACATTATTAAGTACAAGTAGTGTGCTGGATAATTTACATATTTAATCTCACTGAATTTTAGAAGGCAGATATCACTGTCTCCATTTTCAAGATGTGGAAACAGATGAACAACTTAGGGTAACAAAGAATTTAGAGAGCTAAGATATGAACCTAGGTCTTTAATGCATAGTAAGTGTCAGTTTCCACTATGCTTTGATGCCTCGCTAACAAAGTAGCCATCAGTGATTCCTGGTTTCCTATTACAGTTTCTCAAACCTGAGTTTAGAATGGACAATTAAAAAAAAATTATTACACTTTGATTTAAACCATTTCATTAGTATTACTTAAATATGTATAAACAATAATGAGGTATAAACTATTAATGTTTATCTGGCTTATCCAAGTATTAAAATCAAAATAACAATATATTAATAAAACAACCAAAAAACATAAAATTCAATCAACTATTTTATTGTCATTGATGTCACACATTAGAAACCAAAGAGAGGCTTGAAAATGAATGTGAGGGGTGCCTGTGTGGCTCAGTCGGTTAAGCGTCCAACTTCGGCTCAGGTCACGATCTCATGGTCTGTGAGTTTAAACCCCGCGTCGGGCTCTGTGCCGACAGCTCAGAGCCTGGAGCCTGCTTCAGATTCTGTGTCTTCCTCTCTCTCTGCCCCTCCCCTGCTCATGCTCTCTCTCTCTCTCTCTCTCTCTCTCTCTCTCTCTCTCTCTCAAAAATAATGAATAAACATTAAAAAAAATTTAAAAAAAAAGAAATCTAAATGTGAGAGTCAGTGCATAAGAGTCCACTATGCCTTCCGTGGTGCTCTGATGATTCCACTCCCTACCATGAACTCCATGCCAACTAGAGGCCTGGTTTTCATATGGCAACCAAGCATTTGTCATCATGGCTATCAATGTCCTCTGCATGTTATGACCAATCATCATGCTAGGTGTTGATTCAGTCTCTCATTTCCTTTTTAAGTAGCCTTCACACCCAGCGCACAGCCCAACATGGGGCTTAAACTCAAGACCCTGAGATCAAGGCCTGAGCTGAGATCAAAAGTCAGATGCAGGGGCGCCTGGGTGGCTCAGTCGGTTAAGCGTCTGACTTCGGCTCAGGTCATGATCTCGCGGTCCGTGAGTTTGAGCCCCGCGTCGGGCTCTGTGCTGACAGCTCAGAGCCTGGAGCCTGTTTCAGATTCTGTGTCTCCCTCTCTCTGTGACCCTCCCCCATTCATGCTCTGTCTCTCTCTGTCTCAAAAATAAATAAACGTTAAAAAAAAAATTAAAAAAAAAAAAAAAGTCAGATGCATAACCAGCTGAGCCAGCCAGGTGCTCCCAGCCTCTGATTTTTTGTCACAAGGCCTCAGCAATTAAAGAATAGTATTTTGCAACATTATACAGTTTCAAGATGCCAAGCAAAAAAATCTCAATTTATTAAATTTAAAAACTGAAGTCTTAAATCTGTAAAAAATTCAATTGGACACTATTTGTGGGGAAAATTTTCTTTATAACAGCTAAGATTATTCAGAATGTGTATGGAGGTAAATGGAATAGCTTCGAGTATTTTTCACATAGGGCATATTAAATTAATAATGGTGAAATATCTCGACAATATATTACACACATTATAGTATTTATTTATGGTGCCTTCACCTGGATAATTCAATATTTGCATGTGTTTGCACAAAAATGTTCGTGATTTGTGCGTGAAAGAGCACCAAATTTTCAGATTGCTTTTGATTATTGTTAAAATGTACATGCACACCACCTATGAAAACTTCCTGCCTGAATTAACTCTTGCCTACGCAAAAGCTAATTCTTAGAATGACATGTGTAAGGACTAACTCCAAATGACTTTCAATCTTATCTTCTAGAACTTCGCAAGCGGCCCTTTATTCTTTACTAACACCAAGCTGCTTGCGTTTCTCTGCACTTGTGATGTTACTGTAAGACTCCCTATCTTTGCACATGCTGGTTCTTCACCTGCAATATCCTATCTTTCTTTACATTCCTTGCTAACTCCATCTAGACCAACTCAGACGTGTGCTCTATAAGCACTTATTTTCTTATCACCCAAACCAGAGAAGAGATGAAAGCTTCCTGGTTTGTGACACTCCCTGTCCTTTGTACTTTCCTACCTCAAAGCATTTGTCCCATGGCCTTGTACTTGTTTGCTTACTTGAGGGTCTTTCCCATTAGAGAAATAGAGACTATTCCTTAACAATAGAGACTATCTTGTTCATTTGTGCCTATGTGGCACTTGGCACAATGTATGGCACATTGTGGCACATTGTAGGTGCTCATTTAATGGTCATGCACTGCATCGACGTGCTTGATTCTGCAAAGAGAGATCAAAGAAGGTATGGGCTTCACCAATAAGAAGCTCAAATCTAAACTCTGGAAGGATGATACCCTTGTTGCATTAGCAGAGACGGATGTCTCAATTGAGTAAGACTCAGAGCAGAATTACTATGTATACTTGGGGAGGAAAGCTGTGAATCGTGAAATGCTTTATGTTGGAGAGATACTGTACAGCTAAATAGACTACACCAAAAAAAATGAACTTTATCATCTTCACAGCCTCTATCTTGGGCAAAAAAAAATGTAAAATGCAAAACAGACGTCATAATGACAATGAGAGGCAGAGAGAAAAAACCAAGACAGAGAATAATGTGTGCGCACGCATTTAAGTAATTTGGAGAACTTTTGAGAGACTTACAGTGCATAAAATATCTATTACAACTCAACAATTCTCTCATTTAGCATGAAAAACACAATCTCTCTATGTTATGCTGCCAATATGGTGGTGCTCAAGTGGGAATACACAGATTGTCAACATTGTTGGTTATTCGTGTCTGCAAACCAGCCAAAGATAAAACATGTGCAGAACAGGGGAAGAATTGACTTTGGGGACTCTACAAAACTATCTCTGCTCACTCACTGAATAAAACTGGTGTGTACAAACACATAAGCCATGTAAGTCAAGTTAGGAAAGCAACTCAAAGCAGATTTACAGAAGTTAAACAAGGAGCCTTTGGAGGGAGAATATTTCAAAGCAATCTGCTTAGAGAATTTTACAGCCTCAGGGCCTGACATCTGTAGACAGCCAAATGCCTGCAGGAAACTAATGAGGAGAATATACAAATTAACAGCACACGATCTAAATCAATAGCATTTTTGAGAGATGTAAAAACATTGTGAAAGGGCAAATAGGAGTGAAAGTAGATGAAAATTATTCCGGCATTCTCAAAAGTATTTTTCTCTGCACTTATTGTACAGGGATACAAATAGCTCCTTTAGAGAAGTTGACACTTCTTTTTCTTCTGTAATAAAGAAGATATAGTAATGAACAGCCTCTGGAATAGGAGAGATGTGGGTTCAAAACTCGTCCTCCCTCCTACAAACTGATGTCTTCCTAGAGCCACTGATAATCTCATCTGCAAAGTGAATAAAATGAACCCTTCCTTTTAGGACTGTTGTAAAAAGTAGACAGAAAATTTGCAGCATTTCAAACACATAAATGAAACATGGTAAACATTCAAAAAACAGTAGCTGTTAACATAACCATCCTCTATATTCTAAGAGTTTAAGAATGTTCTACTAACAATGCACCAAGAATTGCAAGTCCCTAGCCTAAAGCACCTATTTTTTCTTGCTGAACTGAATGAAACAGTAGAATGTAATCTCCCAGACTTGCCTAAACTGTCCATTCTCTTGTGAAACTCTAACTTAAAAAATATTCATATCCAAATTTGCTTATGTTTATGCCATCTGATCAGGGACATTTGATTTGGCTCTCAATTATATTGTTTCCTTGTTCCCTTTTTTTCTTGGCCAACATCTAAATCCTCTCTTGGTTGTGCTATATTTGTGGTCTTTTTTTAAGGACCCTAAATATTATCATTATGACTACTATCTCTTAAAATAAATAGCCACGGGGGCACCTGGGTGGCTCAGTCGGTTAAGCGGCCGACTTCAGCTCAGGTCAAGATCTCGCGGTCTGTGAGTTCGAGCCCCACGTCAGACTCTGTGCTGACAGCTCAGAGCCTGGAGCCTGTTTCAGATTCTGTGTCTCCCTCTCTCTCTGACCCTCCCCCGTTCATGCTCTGTCTCTCTCTGTCTCAAAAATAAATAAATGTTTAAAATAAATAGCCACGGGAAGCCTGGGTGGCTCAGTTGGTTAAGCGTCCAACTGAGGCTCAGGTCATGATCTCAGTCTGTGAGTTCGAGCCCTGCGTTGGGCTCTGTGCTGACAGCTCAGAGCCTGGAGCCTGCTTTGGATTCTGTGTTTCGCTCTCTCTGCCCCTCCCCTGCTCACGCTCTATTTCTGTCTCAAAAATAAATAAAAACACTTAAAATTTTTTTAAAAAATAAATAAATAGCCACTGACAGCAGCAATTCAAGGCAAGCTGCCCACAAACAGGAGTTTTTTTTAATTATTTATTTGTATTAGTGAAGACTTTTAATTTGTCAAAGAGAATTTTGAGGCTGTTAGTGCTTCGTATCTATTTCCATAGGTAAAATATGGTCCCAAATGGCTGCACTTCCTGTTGTGTCCATTCCCATCTCATTTCTTCACTGGGTATGGTCACATTAGAAGTGACACATCAGGGTATCAGGGTAGCTCAGTTAGTTGAGTGTCTGACTCTTGATTTCCACTCAAGTCATGATCCCAGGGTCATGGGATTGAACCCCATGTTGGGTTCTGCATTGAGCTCAGAGACTGATTAAGATTCTTCTCTCTCATTCTGCCCCTCTCCCCCACTCAGGCTCTCTCTCCTCTAAAATAAAAAATATGAAAACATTAAAAAAAAAAGAAATGGCCCATCATCAACTAGGATTAAGTGGCAACGAGCCATAGCTTCTAAAATGCCATTTTGTTTGCTTTGAAGGTTTAAGTGTTCTCTTCCTCTTAGAGATCTAGCCATTTGTGAAGTATGGTTGACCCTGAAATTTTGGTATAGTGATAATTTTTTATCACAAAATTAATTGGGAAGTTTTGAAATTATTTTCTACAGTTTTTGTGTGTGCCTCTTGCATAGTACTTACTGTGTGTGGCAAAGTATCTTTGTGTGTGTTGTTTTTTTTTTTTATTTTTTTAATGTTTATTTACTTTTTAGAAAGAGAAACAGAATGCAGACAGGTGAGGGGGAGAGAGAGAGGAAGACAGACAATCTGAAGCAGGTTCCAGGCTCTGAGCTGTCAGCACAGAGTCCAACGTGGGGCTTGATCTCACAAACCGTGAGATCATGACCTGAACCGAAGTCGGATGCTTAACCAACTGAGCCACCCAGGTACCCCTATTCAGTGTTGTTCTTATGTGCTGCTTATTTCTTCAGGGAAGGGTTGTCTTTGAGTCCCCAGTGACTGATTAGTGCAATGCCACTGCTTTTTTGATGATGATGATGATGATGATGATGATGATGATGATTGTGTTGTTGGATTATTCTACAAAATCTAATCTTTTCCCAGAAGGAAATCTCTCATATTACTCTTAAATACATGATTACGTGTTTGGATGTGTTTGTTGTTCAGATTTATTTAAAGGAAATTAATGATAATAATAAATAATTTGAAACATTCAAAAATATATAAAGAACCATGAAGCTAATGCCTAACACCCATAAACATTCTTTTTTTTTTTTTTTTTTTTTTTTTTTTTTTTTGAGGTACTTGTATTTTCACAGGCAGTTGCAAGAACTAATACAGAGGAATCTCATGTATCCTTTAGTTTATCCCAATCGTAATATTTTACAAACCCAACCTAAAATATCACAGAGTGTTGACATTGATACAATCAAGCTACAATTTATTTCCCTGCAAGGACCCCTCAGGCTGGCCTTTTAAAGCCAAGCCTACTTCTGTCCTGTCCCTGACCCCTCATTAACCCTTGGCAGCCAATAATCTGTTTTTTATTTCTGTGATTTTGTCATTTAAAAAAGTGTTCCATAAATAAAATCATACAGTCTACAATCTTTTGCGATTGGCCTCCTTTCTCCCCACACAGCCTCATTCTCTGGAAATTCACCCAGGTTGTTGTTGTTTTTTTGTTGTTGTTGTTTTTTAATTTTTTAAAAATGTTTATTTTTTATTTTTTAACTTAATTTTTTTATTTTTTACAATTTACATCCCAATTAGTTACTTTATAGAGAAACAATGATTTCAGTACATTCTTTAATGCCCCTTACCCATTTAGCCCATCCCCCCTCCCACAACCCCTACAGCAACCCTCAGTTTGTTCTCCATATTTATGAGTCTCTTTTGTTTTGTCTCCCTCCCTGTTTTTATATTATTTTTGTTTCCCTTCCCTTATGTTCATCTGTTTTGTCTCTTAAAGTTCTCATATGAGTGGAGTCATATGATTTTTGTCTTTCTCTGACTGACTAATTTCACTTAGCATAATACCCTCCAGTTCCATCCACGTAGTTGC